>NC_057803.1:114442343-114714279 GCF_018294505.1 Triticum aestivum
ATGCATATATACTTTGAATTTTTATCTTTTCCTTTTTGGGTTGCCCTTAATGATCACCGCTAAGTTTGCATTGCATTTTGTGGAAGCACATGAAAATGCAGGTTTTGCTTGATGAATTGGTTGGCTTAGCACCCATGGACTCGAGCTGAACGGAAGTAGCCTTGTAAGGACCCAAGCCATGCAAGATACGAATAATTGTTGCCTTGGCATTATCTCTTTCTTCATGGTGTTTAGATTGTAGTGATATGATAGATGACAGCGAAATCCAGAATTTTGAGAGCTCATATGTGTGCGTACGACCAGTAAGGGGTAGATTGCCTTTGATGCTGATCTTGTATCCACCTATAAGCGTATGAAATTAAATAGGTATGCATTGACTCATCAGGAGAGAAATTTACGTCAATGGGTTTAATCTCAATATAATTAAGCTTTAGGCAAGTTCGCAATTTGCGAAGTACTGGATCCTACCTTGATTTAAACTGGCATAGTATATGCAACAAACTTAAAGTAGCTATATGTGGATTGAAATTTAAACATGTTCATATTCAAATTTTGAACTCGAATAAGACGTGCATTGCACGTGCAAGCTTACTAGTTATACCTACAAATTACAATCCATGGACCAAAAAATCCCCGAGACATGATGATCAAAATATAAACAATAACCTGTGCACACCAAACAATTCTCAAATTGTTCCTTTTTTAGCGAGATTCTCAAATTGTTCTGCAACGTAGTGGCAAAGGCATGTAGATTGATTTTTCTTTTGAAGTTCAAGCATGTACATTGATAATGTAGCTTCGTGTTTGTATATGAATGGCAATACATCTTTGTACCGAGGAGTAGCCGTTTTGTAATCAACGGCAGGGAATCTCCGGCTGCCGCGGCGAGCACGACCGCGCTTCCCGCTGCTATCGCCTATGCGGATGTCAGTCAGGGTACGTGGACATGGACCGGATCCACCAGGGACCTGCTGGCCGTTGCCTCACACGTGCGTACACCGGGCCACCACCCCTGCAGTCTGCACGATGCTAGCCTCGTCTTGCTCCGTCGTAGACTATGGACAAGCCACGATCTGGGGCCAATCCACCGGGCCCGCTCTTCGGAAGCTGCTGTTTTAGCATTCGCTCAGGACACTCAAAAATAAAAGTAGGTTGCTTTAGCAAATCCGGCTCCTTTAATTTGATTTTTTTTCGTGTGGTTTTGTGAGGGCTTGGTTGGGCGTTGGGGGCAGGGATGAGATGGCGACCCATGCTTCTGTTTTGTCCAACTGTTGGAACTCGAAAGTGGTGCATCGCATTTTCTTTACTCTCCTTTTTTTTGCATTCTTTTGTTCCACCTGATCTGTGGTCAAATTAGCCTCAAAATACCCAACTTTCGGAAGCTGCTGTTGTGTTTGTCACTTTCTGGCTCCACCAGAGCTTTAGGGCATCTCCATGGCAGATTTCTAAAACGGACAGATCATCCATGCACGAACCGGTCTCGACAGGGATCCGGACACTAACACAGGAGCCTACACCCAAAGCTAGTTGCAAACGTCCGGTCACATTTGATGCAAATTTAAATAAACTGGATGGAAACATATAGTGGACTAGGTTATTATAACCGGATGATTTTCATTCAAGTTTATTTTTTTTACATAAAGTCGGATGATTTCCATCTAAACCGAAGCACATTCATTACGTTTTTGACATATTTCAACTATAGCGGATTTCATGGGCGACGTGGTAGGACGAAAGCCAACGCCTTCTGCTCATCCATGTCCATCACGATGCCCATGCCGGCGATTTGCTCCCCTGCGAGCCGGTACTCGTCAAGGAGCCAGAGGTTGTACCTCTGGTCGGCCTGCGCCTGTTGGAAAACTGCCTCCTGCTCTTCCACCACCATGTCAGTGAAGTGTGCCCGCGCCTCGTCATGGTGATGTTGTTTCAATGCAGAAAGAAGGTGTGTGCAGCGGGCGGCGCTCTTGGCCGGTGTGCCACTTCAAAGTCGGCTCCAATGAGAGGTCGCGTCCGCTCTAGGCAGGTATGAATGCGGCGTTGACGCTCTGGAGCACCGCTAACCGCTTCAGGCGGGAAAGGGCGCGGGTGGGTGTTTTGATGAGCCCGTGGTGTCGGACGCGTGTGTGGCAGCAGTCCGAACACCTGCAAAGCCCCCGGTTTGCTTCAGGTTTGCGAGGAAAAGGACATCCGGACCGCTGCGCGGGCGGATGGGGTACCGCGTCGGATGACAAAACATATCCGGACCCCCGGTTCGTATGGATGCAAGCGGTTTGAGGATCAACATTGTAGATGCCCTTACACCCCTTTTTATTTAAATAATATATTGCATTGTAGAAATTTTAGAAATCAAAAAGTTACTCAAACGATAAAAATATGTGTTTTGCCTATCGACTTTTTTTGTTTTCTTTCTCATTTGCTGTTTCTTCACCGTTTTCTATAAAAGGGATGATGACGTATCAGGTTATAACTCTACCAAAACATTTAATGTTAGTGGTATGTTATGTAGGCAATGACTTCGTGACAAATTAAAATACTTTGACAACATTATAAGAAATCTAGGAAGAAACCGGAGGATCATATGGAGTAACATGAAACCCTATACATGATATTAAAATAGTATTTAGTCAATTATAAAGAAATTCATTATCATGTCGTTTCTCGAGCGGCATTTTGGCGCCAATTCATAGTGGAGTAATATAACATCGTAGGACTATAATCGACATTCACTAAGAATCTTAACGAATTCATTTATTGCGCAACTATGATTGTGAATGTGCATGCAATGAGTGACCCTGACATAACCTCGGCAGGGGGAGAAGGGTACATGGCCGCGGACAGATCCTGTTTGACGGTGACGTAGTCCAAGGAGGGTAGGCACATTGATGGGTTTTGCGGATGTCCTACGATGCATGGGCAACAGTCACAGAGGTATTGACGGATGAGGAGGTTGCGGATGCAAGGCAACGAGGGAGAAGGATCAAAGTGAAAGAAAAGTGGACGGGGGTATATTTGGGTGGGTCGGGGTGTCAGAGTCTTGCGTGGTGGCGGTCTAAACTCCCGCAAAGCCTGCCTCGAGTTGTTTCCGGTTTGCGGGAAACGGACGTCTGGACCGCTCTGCGGACCGATAAGGTACCGTGTTGGATGGCAAAATGGCTCCGGACTGATGCGGGTGGTTCGAGGGTTAGCGTATGCCCTTATACCTAACTTATTTATATAATATTGTATTATAAAATTTTGGAAAATCATAAAGTTTCTCCGATGACAAAAAATGTTTTTCGCCTGTCGACTTTTTTGTTTTCTTTCTCATTTGTCGTTTCTGTACCATTTTCTATAAAAGGAATGATGATTATAACTCTACCGAAACATTTTACATTAGTGGTATGTTACGTAGGCAATGGATTCCCAACAAATTAAAGTACTTTGACGCCATTATAAGAAATCCAGGAAGAAACCTGAGGATCGTATGGAGTAACGGTGAAATCCTATATGTGATATTAAATATTTAGTCAATTAAAGCAATTCGTTATCATGTCGTTTCTCAAGCGGCATTTTGGCGGCAATTCAAAACGGAGTAATATAACATCATAGGACTATTATCAATATTCACTAAGAATCTTAACAAATTCATTTATTGCACAACTATGATTATGAATGTACATGCACATACACATCCTCTCTGGGAGGCCATTCTTCCTAGTAGTGAGTGAGCCTGACACAACCTCGGCACGGGAGAAGGGTACCTAGCTACGGAGGTATCCCGGGTGGACAGCGACATAGTCCAAGAAGGGTTGGCGCATTGTGGGGGTTGTAGACGTCCTACGATGCCTGGACGGCGGTCGAAGAGGTACATCGACAGACGAGGAGGGTGCGGATGCAAAGCAATAAGGGAGAAGGGGCGAAGTGGAAGGAAAGTGGACTGGGGGGTATTTGGGTGGGGCGGGTATGTCGGAGTTCTACGTGGCTGCGGTCCGGACTCCCGCAAAGCCTCCCCCGGGCTGCTTCCAGTTTGCGGGAAAATGGACGTCCGGACCGCTCCGCGGACCGATAAGGTACCACGTTGGATGGCAAAATGGGTCCGGACAACGCTGTATGGACAAATGTGGGCAGTTTTAGGGTCAGCATATGCCCTTAAACCCATTTTTTTATATAATAGTGTATTATAAAAAATTAGAAAATCCAAAAGTTACTCAAACGTCAAAAATATGTTTTTCACCTATCGACTTTTTGTTTTCTTTCTCATCTGTCGTTTCTGTACCATTCTCCATAAAAGGAATGATGACTTATGAAGTTATAACTCTTTTTTTAGTTGTATCAAGTTATAACTCTATCGAAGCATTTTACATTAGTGGTAATGTTAAGTCGGCAGCGGCTTCCTGACAAATTAAAGTACTTTGACGTCATTATAAGAAATCCTGAAAGAAACCCGAGGATCGTATGGAGTAACGATGAAACCCTATACGCGATATTAAATATTTTGTCAATTAAAGCAATTCGTTATCATGTCATTTCTCGAGCGGCATTTTGGCGGCAATTCAAAGTGGAGTAATATAACATCGTAGGACTATCATCAACATTCTCTAAGAATGTTAACAACTTCATTTATCGTGGAACTATGATTATGAATGTACATGCACGTACACGTCCCTCTGTGAGGACGTTCTCCCTAGCAGTGAGTGACACTGACACAATCCAGATAGGGGGAGAAGGGTACCTGGCTGCAGAGGGCTCCTGGATGGACGACGACATAATCCAAGAAGAGCAGGCGCATTGGTAAGGGTTACTGACGTCCTACGATGTTTGGGCGGCGTCTGAAGAGGTATAGCATCAAACGAGGAGGGTAGGAATGCAAAGTAAGGAGGGGAGCGGAGGGGGATGCTACCTCTTGAGCATGCGTTGGTTTTCTCCCGAAGAGGAAAGAGTTATGCAGCAAAGCAGTGTAAGTATTTTCCTTAGTTTTTGAGAACCAAGGTATCAATCCAGTAGGAGACCACGAGCGAGTCACCTCGTACCTACACAAACAAATAAGAACATCATAACCAACACGATAAAGGGGTTGTCAATCCCTTCACAACCACTTACAAGAGTGAGATCTGATAGAGATAATAATAATAAGATAAATATTTTTGGTATTTTTATGATATAGATTGAAAGTAAAGATTGCAAAATAAAATAGATTGGAAACTTGTATGATGGAAAATAGACCCAGGAGGCATAGGTTTCACTAGTGGCTTCTCTCAAGATAGCATAAGTACTACGGTGGATGAACAAATTACTGTCGAGCAATTGATAGAAAAGCGAATAATTATAAGAATATCTAGGTATGATCATGTATATAGGCATCACGTCCGTGACAAGTAGAGCGACTCCTGCCTGCATCTACTAATATTACTCCACACATCGACCGCTATCTAGCATGCATCTAGAGTATTAAGTTCATAAGAACAGAGTAACGCTTTAAGCAAGATGACATGATGTAGAGGGATAAACGCATGCAATATGATATAAACCCCATCTTTTTATCCTCGATGGCAACAATACAATACTTGTCGTTTCCCTTTCTGTCACTGGGATCGAGCACCGCAAGATTGTGTTGGAAATATGCCCTAGAGGCAATAATAAAAGTGTTATTATTATATTTCTTTGTTCATGATAATAGTCTTTTATTCATGCTATAACTGTATTATCCGGAAATCGTAATACACGTGTGAATACATAGACCACAATATGTCCCTAGTGAGCCTCTAGTTGACTAGCTCGTTGTGATCAACAGATAGTCATGGTTTCCTGGCTATGGACATTGGATGTCGTTGATAACGGGATCACATCATTAGGAGAATGATGTGATGGACAAGACCCAATCCTAAGACTAGCACAAAAGATCGTGTAGTTCATTTGCTAGAGCTTTGCCAATGTCAAGTATCTCTTCCTTCGACCATGAGAGCGTGTAACTCCTGGATACCGTAGGAGTGCTTTGGGTGTATCAAACGTCACAACGTAACTGGGTGACTATAAAGGTGCACTACAGGTATCTCCGAAAGTATCTATTGTTTTATGCGGATCGAGACTGGGATTTGTCACTCCGTGTAAACGGAGAGGTATCTCTGGGCCCACTCGGTAGGACATCATCATAATGTGCACAATGTGACCAAGGGGTTGATCACGGGATGATGTGTTACGGAACAAGTAAAGAGACTTGCCGGTAACGAGATTGAACAAGGTATCGGTATACCGACGATCGAATCTCGGGCAAGTAAAATACCGCTAGACAAAGGGAATTGAATACGGGATTGATTAAGTCCTTGACATCATGGTTCATCCGATGAGATCATCGTGGAACATGTGGGAGCCAACATGGGTATCCAGATCCCGCTGTTGGTTATTGACCGGAGAACGTCTCGGTCATGTCCGCATGTCTCCCGAACCCGTAGGGTCTACACACTTAAGGTTCGATGACGCTAGGGTTATAAAGGAAGTTTGTATGTGGTTACCGAATGTTGTTCGGAGTCCCGGATGAGATCCCGGACGTCACGAGGAGTTCCGGAATGGTCCGGAGGTAAAGATTTATATATAGGAAGTCCTGTTTCGGCCATCGGGACAAGTTTCGGGGTCATCGGTATTGTACCGGGACCACCGGAAGGGTCCCGGGGGCCCACCGGGTGGGGCCACCTGCCCCGGGGGGGCACATGGGCTGTAGGGGGTGCGCCTTGGCCTACATGGGCCAAGGGCACCAGCCCCTAGAGGCCCATGCGCCAAGATATAGGAAAAAGGGGAGAGTCCTAAAGGGGGAAGGCACCTCCGAGGTGCCTTGAGGAGGATGGACTCCTCCCCCCCTCTTAGCCGCACCCCTTCCTTGGAGGAAGGGATAAGGCTGCACCTCCCCCCTCTCCCCTGCCCCTATATATAGTGGAGGGGAGGGAGGGCATCCATACCTGAGCCCTTGGCGCCTCCCTCCCTCCCGTGACACCTCCTCCTCTCCCGTAGGTGCTTGGCGAAGCCCTGCAGGATTGCCACGCTCCTCCATCACCACCACGCCGTTGTGTTGCTGCTGGATGGAGTCTTCCTCAACCTCTCCCTCTCTCCTTGCTGGATCAAGGCGTGGGAGACATCGTCGAGCTGTACGTGTGTTGAACGCGGAGGTGCCGTCCGTTCGGCACTAGGATCATCGGTGATCTGAATCACGACGAGTACGACTCCATCAACCCCGTTCACTTGAACGCTTCCGCTTAGCGATCTACAAGGGTATGTAGATGTTCTCTCCTTCTACTCGTAGCTGGTTTCTCCATAGATAGATCTTGGTGACGCGTAGGAAAATTTTGAATTTCTGCTACGTTCCCCAACAGTGGCATCATGAGCTAGGTCTATTGCGTAGATTCTTTGCACGAGTAGAACACAAAGTAGTTGTGGGCGTTGATGTTGTTCAATATGCTTACCGTTACTAGTCCAATCTTGTTTCGACGGTATTGTGGGATGAAGCGGCCCGGACCGACCTTACACGTACTCTTACGTGAGACAGGTTCCACCGATTGACATGCACTTGGTGCATAAGGTGGCTAGCGGGTGCCAGTCTCTCCCACTTTAGTCGGAACGGATTCGATGAAAAGGGTCCTTATGAAGGGTAAATAGCAATTGGCATATCACGTTGTGGTCTTGCGTAGGTAAGAAACGTTCTTGCTAGAAACCCATAGCAGCCACGTAAAACATGCAACAACAATTAGAGGACGTCTAACTTGTTTTTGCAGGGTATGCTATGTGATGTGATATGGCCAAGAAGAATGTGATGAATGATATGTGATGTATGAGATTGATCGTGTTCTTGTAATAGGATTCACGACTTGCATGTCGATGAGTATGACAACCGGCAGGAGCCATAGGAGTTGTCTTTATTTATTGTATGACCTGCGTGTCATTGAAGAACGCCATGTAAACTACTTTACTTTATTGCTAAACGCGTTAGTCATAGAAGTAGAAGTAGTCGTTGGCGTGACAACTTCATGAAGACACGATGATGGAGATCATGATGATGGAGATCATGGTGTCGTGCCGGTGACGATGATGATCATGGAGCCCCGAAGATGAAGATCAAAAGGAGCAAAATGATATTGGCCATATCATGTCACTATTTGATTGCATGTGATGTTTATCATGTTTATGCATCTTGTTTGCTTAGGACGACGGTAGTAAATAAGATGATCCCTTACAAAATTTCAAGAAGTGTTCTCCCCTAACTGTGCACCGTTGCTATAGTTCGTCGCTTCTAAGCACCACGTGATGATCGGGTGTGATGGATTCTTACGTTCACATACAACGGGTGTAAGACAGTTTTACACAGCGAAAACACTTAGGGTTAACTTGACGAGCCTAGCATGTACAGACATGGCCTCGGAACACGGAGACCGAAAGGTCGAGCATGAGTCGTATAGCAGATACGATCAACATGAAGATGTTCACCGATGATGACTAGTCCGTCTCACGTGATGATCGGACACGGCCTAGTTGACTCGGATCATGTAATCACTTAGATGACCAGAGGGATGTCTATCTGAGTGGGAGTTCATAAGATGAACTTAATTATCCTGAACATAGTCAAAAGACCTTTTGCAAATTATGTCGTAGCTCGCGCTATAGTTCTACTGTTTTAGATATGTTCCTAGAGAAAATATAGTTGAAAGTTGACAGTAGCGATTATGCGATCAGTAGAAAGCTTATGTCCTTAATGCACCGCTTAGTGTGCTGAACCCCAAACATCGTTTGTGGATGTTTCGAACATCGAACATACACGTTTTGATAACTACGTGATAGTTCAGTTAAATGGTTTAAGTAGAGGCACCAAAGACGTTTTCGAAACGTCACGGAACATATGAGATGTTCCGAGGGCTGAAATTGGGATTTCAGGCTCGTGCCCACGTCAAGAGGTATAAGACCTCCGACGATTTTCTTAGCCTGCAAACTAAGGAGAGAAGCTCAATTGTTGAGCTTGTGCTCAGTGTTGGAAATATGCCCTAGAGGCAATAATAAATTGATTATTATTATATTTTCTTGTTCATGATAATCGTTTATTATCCATGCTAGAATTGTATTGATAGGAAACTCAGATACATGTGTGGATACATAGACAACACCATGTCCCTAGTAAGCCTCTAGTTGGCTAGCTCGTTAATCAATAGATGGTTACGGTTTCCTGACCATGGACATTGGATGTCGTTGATAACGGGATCACGTCATTAGGAGAATGATGTGATGGACAAGACCCAATCCTAAGCCTAGCACAAGATCATGTAGTTCGTATGCTAAAGCTTTTCTAATGTCAAGTATCATTTCCTTAGACCATGAGATTGTGCAACTCCCAGATACCGTAGGAGTGCTTTGGGTGTGCCAAACGTCACAACGTAACTGGGTGGCTATAAAGATACACTACGGGTATCTCTGAAAGTGTCTGTTGGGTTGGCACGAATCGAGATTGGGATTTTGTCACTCCGTGTAAACGGAGAGGTATCTCTGGGCCCACTCGGTAGGACATCATCATAATGTGCACAATGTGACCAAGGGGTTGATCACGGGATGATGTGTTACGGAACGAGTAAAGAGACTTGCCGATAACGAGATTGAACAAGGTATCGGTATACCGACGATCGAATCTCGGGCAAGTACCATACCGCTAGACAAAGGGAATTGTATACGGGATCGATTGAGTCCTTGACATCGTGGTTCATCCGATGAGATCATCGTGGAACATGTGGGAGCCAACATGGGTATCCAGATCCCGCTGTTGGTTATTGACCGGAGAACGTCTCGGTCATGTCTGCATATCTCCCGAACCCGTAGGGTCTACACACTTAAGGTTCGATGACGCTAGGGTTATAAAGGAAGCTTGTATGTGGTTACCGAATGTTGTTCGGAGTCCCGGATGAGATCCCGGACGTCACGAGGAGTTCCGGAATGGTCCGGAGGTAAAGATTTATATATAGGAAGTCCTGTTTCGGCCATCGGGACAAGTTTCGGGGTCATCGGTATTGTACCGGGACCACCGGAAGGGTCCCGGGGGCCCACCGGGTGGGGCCACCTGCCCCGGGGGGGCACATGGGCTGTAGGGGGTGCGCCTTGGCCTACATGGGCCAAGGGCACCAGCCCCTAGAGGCCCATGCGCCAAGATATAGGAAAAAGGGGAGAGTCCTAAAGGGGGAAGGCACCTCCGAGGTGCCTTGGGGAGGATGGACTCCTCCCCCTCCTTAGCCGCACCCCTTCCTTGGAGGAGGGGGCAAGGCTGCGCCTCCCCCCTCTCCCCTGCCCCTATATATAGTGGAGGGGAGGGAGGGCATCCATACCTGAGCCCTTGGCGCCTCCCTCCCTCCCGTGACACCTCCTCCTCTCCCGTAGGTGCTTGGCGAAGCCCTGCAGGATTGCCACGCCCCTCCATCACCACCACGCCGTTATGCTGCTGCTGGATGGAGTCTTCCTCAACCTCTCCCTCTCTCCTTGCTGGATCAAGGCGTGGGAGACATCGTCGAGCTGTACGTGTGTTGAACGCGGAGGTGCCGTCCGTTCGGCACTAGGATCATCGGTGATCTGAATCACGACGAGTACGACTCCATCAACCCCGTTCACTTGAACGCTTCCGCTTAGCGATCTACAAGGGTATGTAGATGCACTCTCTTTCTACTCGTTGCTGGTCTCTCCATAGATAGATCTTGGTGATTCGTAGGAAAATTTTGAATTTCTGCTACGTTCCCCAACAGTGGCATCATGAGCTAGGTCTATTGCGTAGATTCTTTGCACGAGTAGAACACAAAGTAGTTGTGGGCGTCGATATTGTTCAATATGCTTGCCGTTACTAGTCTTATCTTGATTCGGCGGCATCGTGGGATGAAGCGGCCCGGACCAACCTTACACGTACGCTTACGTGAGACCGGTTCTACCGACAAACATGCACTAGTTGCATAAGGTGGCTGGCGGGTGTCTGTCTCTCCCACTTTAGTCGGATCGGATTCGATGAAAAGGGTCCTTATGAAGGGTAAATAGCAATTGGCATATCACGTTGTGGTTCATGCGTAGGTAAGAAACGTTCTTGCTAGAAACCCATAGCAGCCACGTAAAACATGCAAACAACAATTAGAGGACGTCTAACTTGTTTTTGCAGGGTATGCTATGTGATGTGATATGGCCAAAAAGGATGTGATGAATGATATATGTGATGTATGAGATTGATCATGTTCTTGTAACAGGAATCACGACTTGCATGTCGATGAGTATGACAACCGGCAGGAGCCATAGGAGTTGTCTTTATTTATTTGTGACCTGCGTGTCAACTTAAACGTCATGTAATTACTTTACTTTATTGCTAACCGTTAGCCATAGTAGTAGAAGTAATAGTTGGCGAGGCAACTTCATGAAGACACGATGATGGAGATCATGGTGTCGTGCCGGTGACGATGATGATCATGGAGCCCCGAAGATGGAGATCAAAAGGAGCAAAGTGATGATGGCCATATCATGTCACTATTTGATTGCATGTGATGTTTATCATATTTATACATCTTATTTGCTTAGAACGACGGTAGTAAATAAGATGATCCCTTACAACAATTTCAAGAAGTGTTCTCCCCTAACTGTGCACCGTTGCGACAGTTCGCTGTTTCAAAACATCACGTGATGATCGGGTGTTTTATTCAGACGTTCAAATACAACGGGTGTTGACGAGCCTAGCATGTACAGACATGGCCTCGGAACACATGCAAAACACTTAGGGTTAACTTGACGAGCCTAGCATGTACAGACATGGCCTCGGAACACGGAGACCGAAAGGTCGAACATGAGTCGTATAGAAGATACGATCAACATGAAGATGTTCACCGATGATGACTAGTCCGTCTCACGTGATGATCGGACATGGCCTAGTTTGACTCGGATCATGTAATCACTTAGATGACTAGAGGGATGTCTATCTGAGTGGGAGTTCATAAGATGAACTTAATTATCCTGAACATAGTCAAAAGGATTTTGCAAATTATGTTGTAGCTCACGCTATAGTTCTACTGTTTAGATATGTTCCTAGAGAAAAATTAGTTGAAAGTTGATAGTAGCAATTATGCGGACTAGGTCCGTAAACTGAGGATTGTCCTCATTGCTTCATAGAAAGCTTATGTCCTTAATGCACCGCTCAGTGTGCTGAACCCCAAACGTCGTTTGTACACGTTTTGATAACTACGTGATAGTTCAGTTAAACGGTTTAGAGTTGAGGCACCAAAGACATTTTTGAAACATCGCGAAACATATGAGATGTTTTGAGGGCTGAAATTGGGATTTCAGGCTCGTGCCTATGTCAAGAGGTATAAGACCTCCGATGACTTTCTTAACCTGCAAACTAAGGAGAAAAGCTCAATTGTTGAGCTTGTGCTCAGATTGTCTGAGTACAACAATCATTTGAATCAAGTGGGAGTTGATCTTCCAGATAAGACAGTGATGGTTCTCCAAAGTCATTGCCACCAAGCTGTTAGAGCTTCGTGATGAACTATAACATATCAGGGATAGATATGATGATCCTTGAGGTATTCGCGATGTTTGACACCGCGAAAGTAGAAATCAAGAAGGAGCATCAATTGTTGATGGTTGGTGAAACCACTAGTTTCAAGAAGGGCAAGGGCAAGAAGGGATACTTCATGAAACGGCAAATCAGCTGCTGCTCTAGTGAAGAAACCCAAGGTAAAACCCAAACCCGAGACTAAGTGCTTCTGTAATAAGGGGAACAACCACTAGAGCAGAATTACCCTAGATACTTGGTAGATAAGAAGGCTGGCAAGGTCGATAGAAGTATATTGGATATACATTGTGTTAATGTGTACTTTGCTAGTACTCCTAGTAGCACCAGGGTATTAGATACCGGTTCGGTTGCTAAGTGTTAGTAACTCGAAACGAAAGGCTACGGAATAAACGGAGACTAGCTAAAGGTGAGCTAACGATATTGTTGGAAGTTTTTCCAAGCTTGATATGATCAAGCATCGCACGCTCCCTCTACCAAAGAGATTGGTGTTAAACCTAAATAATTGTTATTTGGTGTTTGCGTTGAGCATAGACATGATTGGATTACGTCTATCGCAATACGGTTATTCATTTAAGGAGAATAATGGTTACTCTGTTTATTTGAATAATACCTTCAATGGTCTTACACCTAAAATGAATGGTTTATTAAATCTCGATCGTAGTGATACACATGTTCATGCCAAAAGATAGTAATGATAGCACCACCTACTTGTGGCACTGCCACGTAAGTCATATCGGTATAAAACGCATGAAGAAGCTCCATATTGATGGATCTTTGGGCTCACTCGTTTTGAAAAGTTTGAGACATGCGAACCATGTCTATTGGTGTATATGCATGAAGAAACTCCATGCAAATGGACCGTTTTGACTCACTTGATTTTGAATCACTTGGGACATGCAAATCATACCACATGGGCAAGATGACTGAAAAGCCTCATTTTCAGTAAGATGGAACAAGATAGTAACTTATTGGAAGTAACACATTTTGATGTGTGCAGTCCAATGAGTGCTGAGGCATGCAGTGAATATCGTTATGTTCTTACTTCACAGATGATTCGAGTAGATGTTGAGAATATTTACTTGATGAAACACAAGTCTGAATTATTGAATGGTTCAAATAATTTCAGAGTGAAGTAGAAGATCATTATGACAAGAGGATAAAATGTCTATGATATGATCATAGAGATGAATGTCTGAGTTACGAGTTTTGGCACACAATTAAGACATTGTGGAAATTGTTTCACAATTAATACCGCCTGGAACACCATAGTGTGATGGTGTGTCCGAACATCATAGTTGCACCCTATTGGATATGGTGCGTACCATGATGTCTCTTATCGAGTTACCATTATCGTTCATGGGTTAGGCATTAGAGACAACCACATTCACTTTAAATAGGGCACCACATAATTTCGTTGAGACGACACCGTATGAACTATGGTTTGGAGAAATCTAAGTTGCCGTTTCTTGAAAGTTTGGGGCTGCGACGCTTATGTGAAAAGGTTTCAGGTTGATAAGCTCGAACCCAAAGCATATAAAATGCATCTTCATAGGACACCCAAAACAGTTGGGTATACCTCCTAATTCAGATCCGAAAGCAATATGGATTGTTTCTTGAATCGGGTCCTTTTTCGAGGAAAGGTTTCTCTCGAAAAGTTGAGTGGGAGGATGGTGGAGACTTGATGAGGTTATTGAACCGTCACTTCAACAAGTGTGTAGCAGGGCACAGGAAGTTGTTCCTGTGGCACGTACACCAACTGAAGTGGAAGCTTATGATAGTGATCATGAAACTTCGGATCGAGTCACTACCAAACCTCGTGGGATGACAAGGATGCGTACTACTTCAGAGTGGTACGTAATCCTGTCTTGGAAGTCATGTTGCTAGACAACAATGAACCTACGAGCTATGGAGAAGCGATGGTGGGCCCGGATTCCGATAAATGGCTCGAGGCCATAAAATCCGAGAGAGGATCCATGTATAAAAACAAAGTATAGACTTTGGAAGAACTACTTTATGGTCGTAAGGCTGTTGAGTACAGATGGATTTTAAAAGGAAGACGGACAATGATGGTAAGTATCACCATTAAGAGAGCTCGACTTGTCATTAAGAAGTTTCCTGACAAGTTCAAGGAGTTGACTACGATGAGACTTTCTCACTCGTAGCGATGCTAAGAGTCTGTTGGAATTATATTAGCAATTACTGCATTATTTATGAAATCTTGCAGATAGGATGTCAAAACATTGTTTCCTCGATGTTTTTTCTTGAGGAAAGGTTGTATGTGATATAACCGGAAGGTTTTGTCAATCCTGAAAGATGCTAATAAGTATGCAAAACTCCAGCAATCCTTCTAAGGACTGGAGTAAGCATCTCGGAGTTGGAATGTATGCTTTGATGATGATCAAAGATTTTGGGTGTATACAAAGTTTATGAGAAACTTGTATTTCCAAAGAAGTGAGTGGGAGCACTATAGAATTTCTGATGAGTATATGTTGTTGACATATTAATGATCGGAAATGATGTAGAATTTCTGGAAAGCATAAAGGGTTATTTGGAAAGTATTTTTCAATGGAAAAGCCTGGATTAAGCTGCCTGAGCATTGAGCATCAAGATCTATAAGGATAGATTAAAACGCTTAATGGTACTTTCAAATGAGCACATACCTTGACATGATCTTGAAGGTGTTCAAGATGGATCAGTCAAAGAAGGAGTTCTTGCCTGAGTTGTAAGGTATGAAGTTAAGACTTAAAGCTCGACCATGGCAGAATAGAGAGAAAGGACTAAGGTCGTCCCCTATGCATAAGATGTAGGCTCTACAGTATGCTATGCTGTGTACCGCACCTGAAGTGTGCCCTGCCATGAGTCAGTCAAGGGGTACGAGAGTGATCCAAGAATGGATCACGGGACAGCGGTCAAAGTTATCCTTAGTAACTAGTGGACTGAGGAATTTTCTCGATTATGGAGGTGGTAAAGGGGTTCGTCGTAAAGGGTTACGTTGATGCAAGCTTAACACCTATCCGGATAGCTCTGAGTAGAGATACCGGATACGTATAATGGAGCAACAATTTAGAATAGCTCCAAGTAGAACAGTTATTTGGAATAGCTTCAAATAGAACGTGGTAGCTGCATCTAGGAGATGACATAGAGATTTGTAAAGCACACACGGATCTGAAAGGTTCAGACCCGTTGACTATAACCTCTCTTACAAGCATAACATGATCAAACCCATAACTCATCGAGTGTTAATCACATGGTAAATGTGAACTAGATTATTGACTCTAGTAAACTCTTTGGGTGTTAGTCACATGGGGATGTGACCTTGAGTGTTAATCACATATCGATGTGAACTAGATTATTGACTCTAGTGCAAGTGGGAGACTGTTGGAAATATGCCCTAGAGGCAATAATAAATTGATTATTATTATATTTTCTTGTTCATGATAATCGTTTATTATCCATGCTAGAATTGTATTGATAGGAAACTCAGATACATGTGTGGATACATAGACAACACCATGTCCCTAGTAAGCCTCTAGTTGGCTAGCTCGTTAATCAATAGATGGTTACGGTTTCCTGACCATGGACATTGGATGTCGTTGATAACGGGATCACGTCATTAGGAGAATGATGTGATGGACAAGACCCAATCCTAAGCCTAGCACAAGATCATGTAGTTCGTATGCTAAAGCTTTTCTAATGTCAAGTATCATTTCCTTAGACCATGAGATTGTGCAACTCCCGGATACCGTAGGAGTGCTTTGGGTGTGCCAAACGTCACAACGTAACTGGGTGGCTATAAAGGTACACTACGGGTATCTCTGAAAGTGTCTGTTGGGTTGGCACGAATCGAGATTGGGATTTTGTCACTCCGTGTAAACGGAGAGGTATCTCTGGGCCCACTCGGTAGGACATCATCATAATGTGCACAATGTGACCAAGGGGTTGATCACGGGATGATGTGTTACGGAACGAGTAAAGAGACTTGCCGGTAACGAGATTGAACAAGGTATCGATATACCGACGATCGAATCTCGGGCAAGTACCATACCGCTAGACAAAGGGAATTGTATACGGGATTGATTGAGTCCTTGACATCGTGGTTCATCCGATGAGATCATCGTGGAACATGTGGGAGCCAACATGGGTATCCAGATCCCGCTGTTGGTTATTGACCGGAGAACGTCTCGGTCATGTCTGCATGTCTCCCGAACCCGTAGGGTCTACACACTTAAGGTTCGATGACGCTAGGGTTATAAAGGAAGCTTGTATGTGGTTACCGAATGTTGTTCGGAGTCCTGGATGAGATCCCGGACGTCACGAGGAGTTCCGGAATGGTCCGGAGGTAAAGATTTATATATAGGAAGTCCTGTTTCGGCCATCGGGACAAGTTTCGGGGTCATCGGTATTGTACCGGGACCACCGGAAGGGTCCCGGGGGCCCACCGGGTGGGGCCACCTGCCCCGGGGGGCCACATGGGCTGTAGGGGGTGCGCCTTGGCCTACATGGGCCAAGGGCACCAGCCCCTAGAGGCCCATGCGCCAAGATATAGGAAAAAGGGGAGAGTCCTAAAGGGGGAAGGCACCTCCGAGGTGCCTTGGGGAGGATGGACTCCTCCCCCCTCCTTAGCCGCACCCCTTCCTTGGAGGAGGGGGCAAGGCTGCGCCTCCCCCCTCTCCCCTGCCCCTATATATAGTGGAGGGGAGGGAGGGCATCCATACCTGAGCCCTTGGCGCCTCCCTCCCTCCCGTGACACCTCCTCCTCTCCCGTAGGTGCTTGGCGAAGCCCTGCAGGATTGCCACGCTCCTCCATCACCACCACGCCGTTGTGCTGCTGCTGGATGGAGTCTTCCTCAACCTCTCCCTCTCTCCTTGCTGGATCAAGGCGTGGGAGACATCGTCGAGCTGTACGTGTGTTGAACGCGGAGGTGCCGTCCGTTCGGCACTAGGATCATCGGTGATCTGAATCACGACGAGTACGACTCCATCAACCCCGTTCACTTGAACGCTTCCGCTTAGCGATCTACAAGGGTATGTAGATGCACTCTCTTTCTACTCGTTGCTGGTCTCTCCATAGATAGATCTTGGTGATTCGTAGGAAAATTTTGAATTTCTGCTACGTTCCCCAACACTCAGATTGTTTGAGTGCAACAATCACTTGAATCAAGTGGGAGTTGATCTTCCGGATGAAATAGTGATAGTTCCTCCGAAGTCATTACCACCAAGCTGCTAGAGCTTCGTGATGAACTATAATATATCAAGGACATATATGATGATCCTTGAGATATTCGCGATGTTTGACTCCGCGAAAGTAGAAATCAAAAGGGAGCATCAATCGTTGATGGTTAGTAAAACCACTAGTTTCAAGAAGGGCAAGGGCAAGAAGGGATACTTCATGAAACGGCAAATCAGCTGCTGCTCTAATGAAGAAACCCGAGGTTAAACCCAAACCCGAGACTAAGTGCTTCTGTAATAAGGGGAACAACCACTGGAGCAAGATTACCCTAGATACTTGGTGGATGAGAAGGCTGGCAAGGTCGATAGAAGTATATTGGATGTACATTATGTTAATGTGTACTTTACTAGTACTCCTAGTAGCACCAGGGTATTAAGATACCGGTTCAGTTGCTAAGTGTTAGTAACTCGAAATAAAAAAAGCTACGAAATAAAAGGAGACTAGCTAAAGGTGAGCTGACGATATGTGTTGGAAGTGTTTCCAAGGTTGATGTGATCAAGCATCGCACGCTCCCTCTACCACCGAGATTTGTGTTTGCGTTGAGCATAGACATGATTGGATTATGTCTATCGCAATACGGTTATTCATTTAAGGAGAATAATGGTTACTCTATTTATTTGAATAATACCTTCGATGGTCTTGCACCTAAATAAATGGTTTATTGAATCTCGATCGTAGTGATACACATTTTCATGCCAAAAGATATAAGATAGTAATGATAGTACCACTTACTTGTGGCACTGCCATGTAAGTCATATTGGTGTAAAACGCATGAAGAAGCTCCATGTTGATGGATCTTTGGACTCACTCGTTTTTGAAAAGTTTGAGACATGCAAACCATGTCCATTGGTGTTTACGCATGAAGAAACTCCATATAGATGGATCATTTGGACTCACTTGATTTTGAACCACTTGAGATATGCAAATCATACCACATGGGCAAGATGACTGAAAAGCCTCGTTTTCAGTAAGATGGAACAAGATAGCAACTTGTTGGAAGTAACACATTTTGATGTGTCCAGTCCAATGAGTGCTGAGGTATGCAGTGAATATCGTTATGTTCTTACTTCACAGATGATTCGAGTAGATGTTGAGAATATTTACTTGATGAAACACAAGTCTGAATTATTGAATGGTTCAAGTAATTTCAGAGTGAAGTAGCAGATCATTGTGACAAGAGGATAAAATGTCTATGATATGATCATAGAGATGAATATCTGAGTTACGAGTTTTGGCACACAATTAAGACATTGTGGAAATTGTTTCGCAATTAATACCGCCTGGAACACCATAATGTGATGGTGTGTCCGAACATCATAGTTGCACCCTATTGGATATGGTGCGTACCATGATGTCTCTTATCGAATTACCACTATCGTTCATGGGATAGGCATTAGAGACAACCACATTCACTTTAAATAGGGCACCACGTAATTCCGATGAGATGACACCGTATGAATTATGGTTTAGAGAAACCTAAGTTGTCGTTTCTTAAAAGTTTGGGGCTGCGACGCTTATATGAAAAAGTTTCAGGTTGATAAGCTCGAACCCAAAGCGGATAAAATACATCTTCATAGGACACCCAAAACAGTTGGGTATACCTCCTAATTCAGATCCGAAAGCAATATGAATTGTTTCTAGAATCGGGTCCTTTCTCGAGGAAAGGTTTCTCTCGAAAGAGTTGAGTGGGAGGATGGTGGAGACTTGATGAGGTTATTGAACCGTCTCTTCAACTAGTGTGTGACAGGGCCCAGGGAGTTGTTCCTGTGGCACCTACACCAATTGAAGTGGAAGCTTATGATAGTGATCATGAAACTTCGGATCAAGTCACTACCAAACCTCGTAGGATGACAAGGATGCGTACTACTTCAGAGTGGTACGTAATCCTGTCTTGGAAGTCATGTTGCTAGACAACAATGAGCCTACGAGCTATGGAGAAGCGGTGGTGGGCCCAAATTCTGACGAATGGTTAGAAGCCATGAAATCCGAGATAGGATTCATGTATCAGAACAAAGCATGGACTTTGGTGGACTTGCCCGATGATCGGCAAGCCATTGAGATAAATGGATCTTTAAGAAGAAGACGGACGTGGATGGTAATGTCACCATCTATGAAGCTCGAGTTGTGGCGAAGAGTTTTTCACAAGTTCAAGGAGTTGACTACGATGAGATTTTCTCATACGTAGCGATGCTTAAGTCCGTCGGATTCATGTTAGCATTAGCTGCATTTATGAAATCTGGCAGATGGATATCAAAACGAGTTTCCTTACCAGTTTTCGTAAGGAAAGGTTGTATGTAATACAATCAGAAAGTTTTTGTCGATCCTAAGGATGCTAAAAGGTATGCTAGCTCCAGCGATCCTTCTAAGGACTGGAGTGAGCATCTCGGAGTTGGAATGTATGCTTTGATGATGATCAAAGATTTTGGGTTTGTACAAAGTTTATGAGAAACTTGTATTTCCAAAGAAGTGAGTGGGAGCACTATAGAATTTCTGATGAGTATATGTTGTTGACATATTGATGATCAGAAATGATGTAGAATTTCTAGAAAGCATATAAGGTTATTTGAAAGGTGTTTTTCAATGGAAAGCCTGGATTAAGCTACTTGAACATTGAGCATCAAGATCTATAAGGATAGATCAAAATGCTTAATAAACTTTCAAATGAGCACATACCTTGACATGATCTTGAAGGTGTTCAAGATGGACCAGTCAAAGAAGGAGTTCTTGCCTGAGTTGTAAGGTACGAAGTTAAGACTTAAAGCTCGACCACGGCAGAATAGAGAGAAAGGACTAAGGTTGTCCCCTATGCTTAAGACGTAGGCTCTTCAGTATGCTATGCTGTGTACCGCACCTGAAGTGTGCCTTGCCATGAGTCAGTCAAGGGGTACAAGAGTGATCCAAGAATGGCTCACAGGACAGCGGTCAAAGTTATCCTTAGTAACTAGTGGACTAAGGAATTTTCTTGATTATGGAGGTGGTAAAAGAGTTCGTCGTAAAGGGTTATGTCGATGCAAGCTTGACACCTATCCGGATAGCTCTGAATAGAGAGACCGGATACATATAATGGAGCAATAATTTAGAATAGCTCCAAGTAGAACAGTTATTTGGAATAGCTCCAAATAGAACGTGGGAGCTACATCTAGGAGATGACATAGAGATTTGTAAAGCACACACGGATCTGAAAGGTTCAGACCCGTTGACTAAAACCTCTCTCACAAGCAGAACATGACCAAACCCCAGATTTCATTGAGTCTTGATCACATGATGATGTGAACTAGTTTAGTGACACTAGTAAACTCTTTGGACGTTGGTCACATGGTGATGTGACCTATCAGTGTTAATCACATGGTGATGTGAACTAGATTATTGACTCTAGTGCAAGTGGGAGACTGTTGGAAATATGCCCTAGAGGCAATAATAAAAGTGTTATTATTATATTTCTTTGTTCATGATAATAGTCTTTTATTCATGCTATAACTGTATTATCCGGAAATCGTAATACACGTGTGAATACATAGACCACAATATGTCCCTAGTGAGCCTCTAGTTGACTAGCTCGTTGTGATCAACAGATAGTCATGGTTTCCTGGCTATGGACATTGGATGTCGTTGATAACGGGATCACATCATTAGGAGAATGATGTGATGGACAAGACCCAATCCTAAGACTAGCACAAAAGATCGTGTAGTTCATTTGCTAGAGCTTTGCCAATGTCAAGTATCTCTTCCTTCGACCATGAGAGCGTGTAACTCCTGGATACCTTAGGAGTGCTTTGGGTGTATCAAACGTCACAACGTAACTGGGTGACTATAAAGGTGCACTACAGGTATCTCCGAAAGTATCTATTGTTTTATGCGGATCGAGACTGGGATTTGTCACTCCGTGTAAACGGAGAGGTATCTCTGGGCCCACTCGGTAGGACATCATCATAATGTGCACAATGTGACCAAGGGGTTGATCACGGGATGATGTGTTACGGAACGAGTAAAGAGACTTGCCGGTAACGAGATTGAACAAGGTATCGGTATACCGACGATCGAATCTCGGGCAAGTAAAATACCGCTAGACAAAGGGAATTGAATACGGGATTGATTAAGTCCTTGACATCATGGTTCATCCGATGAGATCATCATGGAACATGTGGGAGCCAACATGGGTATCCAGATCCCGCTGTTGGTTATTGACCGGAGAACGTCTCGGTCATGTCCGCATGTCTCCCGAACCCGTAGGGTCTACACACTTAAGGTTCGATGACGCTAGGGTTATAAAGGAAGTTTGTATGTGGTTACCGAATGTTGTTCGGAGTCCCGGATGAGATCCCGGACGTCACGAGGAGTTCCGGAATGGTCCGGAGGTAAAGATTTATATATAGGAAGTCCTGTTTCGGCCATCGGGACAAGTTTCGGGGTCATCGGTATTGTACCCGGACCACCGAAAGGGTCCCGGGGGCCCACCGGGTGGGGCCACCTGCCCCGGGGGGGCACATGGGCTGTAGGGGGTGCGCCTTGGCCTACATGGGCCAAGGGCACCAGCCCCTAGAGGCCCATGCGCCAAGATATAGGAAAAAGGGGAGAGTCCTAAAGGGGGAAGGCACCTCCGAGGTGCCTTGGGGAGGATGGACTCCTCCCCCCCTCTTAGCCGCACCCCTTCCTTGGAGGAAGGGATAAGGCTGCACCTCCCCCCTCTCCCCTGCCCCTATATATAGTGGAGGGGAGGGAGGGCATCCATACCTGAGCCCTTGGCGCCTCCCTCCCTCCCGTGACACCTCCTCCTCTCCCGTAGGTGCTTGGCGAAGCCCTGCAGGATTGCCACACTCCTCCATCACCACCACGCCGTTGTGTTGCTGCTGGATGGAGTCTTCCTCAACCTCTCCCTCTCTCCTTGCTGGATCAAGGCGTGGGAGACATCGTCGAGCTGTACGTGTGTTGAACGCGGAGGTGCCGTCCGTTCGGCACTAGGATCATCGGTGATCTGAATCACGACGAGTACGACTCCATCAACCCCGTTCACTTGAACGCTTCCGCTTAGCGATCTACAAGGGTATGTAGATGTTCTCTCCTTCTACTCGTAGCTGGTTTCTCCATAGATAGATCTTGGTGACGCGTAGGAAAATTTTGAATTTCTGCTACGTTCCCCAACAGATTGAACCCAAAGCTAAGCACTTCTCCTATTGCAAGAAATATCAATCTAGTAGGCCAAACCAAACTGATAATTCGAAGAGACTTGCAAAGATAACCAATCATATATAAAAGAATTCAGAGAAGATTCAAATATTGTTCATAGATAATCTTGATCATAAACCCACAATTCACCGGATCTCGACAAACACACCGCACAAAGAGTTACATTGAATAGATCTCCAAGAAGATCGAGGAAAACTTTGTATTGAGATCCAAAGTGAGAGAAGAAGCCATCTAGCTACTAGCTATGGACCCAAAGGTCTGGGGTAAACTACTCACACATCATCGGAGGGGCCATGGAGTTGATGTAGAGGCCCTCCATGATCAATGCCCCCTCCGGCGGAGCTCTGGAAAAGGCCCCAAGATGGGATCTCTTGGGTATAGAAGGTTGTGATGGTGGAAATAGGGTTTCGTGGTGCTCCTGGATGTTTTCGGGGTATGTGAACATATATAGGAGGAAGAAGTAGGCCAGTTGATCCATGAGGGGGGAGGGCGCGCCCCCCTGCCTCGTGGATGCCTCGTTGATTGCTTGACGTCCACTCCAAGTCCTCTAGATCACGTTTGTTCCAAAAATCACGCTCCCGAAGGTTTCATTCCGTTTGGACTCTGTTTGATATTCCTTTTCTGCGAAACACTGAAATATGCAAAAAAAACAACAATTTGGGCTGAGCCTCCGGTTAATAGGTTAGTCCCAAAAATAATATAAAAGTATAAAATAAAACCCATTACCATCCAAAACAGATAATATAATAGCATGGAACAATAAAAAATTATAGATACGTTGAAGACGTATTAACATCCCCAAGCTTAATTCCTGCTCGTCCTCGAGTAGGTAAATGATAAAAACAGAATTTTTGATGTGGAATGCTTTCTAGAATATTCTTCAATGTATTTTTCTCTATTGTGACATGAATGTTCAGATCCGAAAGATTCAATATAAAAGTTTATTGTTGACATAAAAATAGTAATACTCCAAGTATGCTAATCAAGCAATTATGTCTTATCAAAATACTATAGCCAAAGAAAACTTATCCCTACAAAGTCATATAGTTTGGCCATGCTTCATTTTCGTCATACAAAATGCTCTCATCATGCACAACCCCGACGACAAGTCAAGCAATTGTTTCATACTTAACCTTTTTCAAACTCTTTCAACTTTTACGCAATATATGAGCGCGAGCCATGGACATAGCACTATGGGTGGAATAGAATATGATGATTGAGGTTGTGTGAGAAGAAAAAAAGGGAGAAAGTCTCATATTGATGCGGCTAATCAATGGGCTGTGGAGATGCCCACCGATGATGTCAATGGAAGGAGTAAGGATTGCCATGCAACGGATGCACTAGAGCTATAAATATATGAAAGCTCATCAAAGAAACTAAGTGGGTGTGCATCCAACTCGCTTGCTCACAAAGACCTAGAGCATTTGAGGAAGCCCATCATTGGAATATACAAGAGTTCTATAATAAAAAATTCCCACTAGTATATGAAAGTGACAAAATAAGAGACTCTCTATCATGAAGATCATGGTGCTACTTTGAAGCACAAGTGTGTAAAAATGATAGTAACATTGTCCATTCTCTCTTTTTCTCTCATTCTCTTTTTTTATTTGGGCCTTCTTTCTTTTTTTTGGCCTATTTTCTCTTCTTTTTTTTCGTCTGGAGTCTCATCCCGACTTGTGGGGAAATCATACTCTCCATCATCATTTCCTCACATGGGACGATGCTCTAATGATGATCATCACACTTTTATTTTCTTACAACTCAAGAATTACAACTCGATACCTAGAACAGAATATGACTCTATGTGAATGCCTCCGGCGGTGTACCGGGATTGCGATGAATCAAGACTGACATGTATGAAAAATTAAGCATGGTGGCCTTGCCACAAATACGATGTCAACTACATGATCATGCAAAGCAATATGACAATGATGATGCGTGTCATAATAAATGGAACGGTGGAAAGTTGCATGACAATATATCTCGAAATGGCTATTGAAATGCCATAATAGGTAGGTATGGTGGCTGTTTTGAGGAAGATATAAGGAGGCTTATGTGTGATAGAGTGTATCATATTGGATGCACCGGCGAAGTTTGCACCAACTCTAAAGGTGAGAAAGGGCAATGCACGGTACCGAAGAGACTAGCAATGATGGAAGGGTGAGAGTGCGTATAATCCATGGACTCAACAATAGTCATAAATAACTCACATACTTATTGCAAAAATCTACAAGTCATCAAAACCAAGCACTACGCGCATGCTCCTAGGGGGATAGATTGGTAGGAAAAGACCATCGCTCGTCCCCGACCGCAACTCATAAGGAAAGCAATCAAAGAACACCCCATGCTTCAAATTTGTCACATAACGTTTACCATACGTGCATGCTACGGGACTTGCCAACTTCAACACAAGTATTCATCAATTTCACAATTACTCAACTAGCACACCTCTAATATTATCACATTTATATCTCAAAACCGTATATCAAGCATCCAACTTCTCTTAGCATTTAAATTTTTTAACCAAAGTGAATTACCATGCTGTTCTAAAGGACTCTCAAAATGATATAAGTGAAGCATGAGAGATCAATTATTTCTATAAAATAGAACCACCGCCGTGCTCTCAAAGATATAAGCGAAGCACTAGAGCAAAAATTATCCAACTCAAAAGATATAAGTGAAGCACATAGAGTATTCTAATAAATTCCAATTCATGTGTGTGTCTCCCAAAAGGTGTGTACAGCAAGGATGATTGTGGTAAACTAAAAAGGAAAGACTCAAATCATACAAGACGCTCCAAGCAAAACACATATCATGTGGCGAATAAAAATATAGCTCCAAGTAAAGTTACTGATGGACGAAGACGAAAGAGGGGATGCCTTCCGGGGCATCCCCAAGCTTAGGCTTTTGGTTGTCCTTGGATTTTACCTTGGGGTGCCTTGGGCATCCCCAAGATTAGGCTCTTGCCACTCCTTGTTCCATAATCCATCAAATCTTTACCCAAAACTTGAAAACTTCACAACACAAAACTTAAAAGAAAATCTCCGTGAGCTCCGTTAGTAAAAGAAAACAAACCACCACTTCAAGGTACTATAATGAACTCATTCTTTATTTATATTGGTGTTAAACCTACTGTATTCCAACTTTTCTATGGTTCATAAACTCTATTACTAGCCATAGATTCATCAAAATAAGCAAACAACACACGAAAAACAGAATCTGTCAAAAACAGAACAGTCTGTAGTAATCTGTAGGTTTAGAATACTTATGGAACCCCAAAAATTCTAAAATAAATTGTTGTACGTGAGGAATTTATCTATTAATCATATGCAAAAATAATTAACTAAATAACACTCTCCAGTAAAAAATGGCAGCAATTCTCGTGAGCGCTAAAGTTTCTGTTTTTTACAGCAAGATCAAAAAGACTTTCCCCAAGTCTTCCCAACGGTTGTACTTGGCACAAAAACTAATTAAACACAAAAACACAACCAAAACAGAGGCTAGATAAATTATTTATTACTAAACAGAAACAAAAAGTAAGGAACAAAAATAAAATTGGATTGCCTCCCAAGAAGCGCTATCGTTTAACGCCCCTAGCTAGGCATAAAAGCGAAGATAGATCTAGGTATTGCCATCTTTTGTGGGCAATCCATAGCTAGCTCTCATAATAGATTCATATGGTAATTTAATTTTCTTTCTAGGGGAGTGTTCCATGCCTTTTCTTAACGGAAATTGGAATCTAATATTCCCTTCCTTCATATCAATAATTGCACCAACCGTTCTAAGGAAAGGTCTACCAAGAATAATAGGACATGAAGGATTGAAATCTATATCAAGAACAATGAAATCTACGGGCACATAATTCCTATTTGCAACAATAAGACCATCATTAATCTTTCCAATAGGTTTATTAATAGTGAAATCCGCAAGGTGCAAGTTTAAAGAACAATCATCAAATTCACGGAAACCTAGCAAATCACACAAAGTTTTTGGGATCGTGGAAACACTAGCACCCAAATCACAACAAACATAGCGTTCATGATCTTTAATTTTAATTTTAATTGTAGGTTCCCACTCATCATAAAGTTTTCTAGGGATAGAAACTTCCAACTCAAGTTTTTCTTCATAAGATTGCATCAAAGCATCAACGATATGTTTAGTAAAGGCTTTATTTTGACTATAAGCATGAGGAGAATTTAGCACGGATTGCAACAAGGAAATACAATCTATCAAAGAGCAATTATCATAATTAAATTCCTTGAAGTCCAAGATAGTGGGTTCGTTGCTATCTAAAGTTTTAACCTCTTCAATCCCACTTTTACCAATTTTTTCATCAAGATCTAAAAACTCCGAATTTTTGGGACGCCTTCTAACTAAAGTTGACTCATCTCGAGTCCCATTATTATCAAGATTCATATTGCAAAATAAGGATTTAATAGGGGACACATCAATCACTTTTAGATCTTCATCCTTATTGTCATGAAAACTAGAAGAACACGCTTTCACAAAGGGTGTGTTTGGTTGCCCGCATTAGGCCCAGCCTGGCTCGGGCGGGAAGAATTTGGCCCGTTTGGTTTTCTGCATTCACTGTGCGGCCCACATCGCACGAAACTTAAAGCATGTCCAGGCCAGGCCCAGGGGAAACGCACGAATCGGCAGTAGCTCGCGAGCCTGGCTCGGGCGAGTAGGGGAGGGCGACGCGCTTTTCCCCTCGTGCGAGCAGGGGAGATGGCGCGAGCTCGCTCGCGTCGCCGAAAAATCGACGGGAGGATTTCGGCTCACCTCCCGCCGCTCCACCCCTATTTAGCCCCTCCCCCACCGCCCCAACTCCCGGCACCATTCTTCCTCCGTTCGCACTTTCCCGCCGACGTGCATCGGCAATGACGAGCAGGTAAGCGGCACATCTTCATCGGCCGGCGGTCCACAGCGTTGGAGCTCATTCACCGGCCACCATCATCCCCCCTCATCCTCAAGCTGCAGCCCTGGCCTCTGTGAGTTCAATCACCCTTTCTCTCTGTTCCTTCTAGCTAGATCTGAGCTGCAGCTAGGGTTTGATCTAGATGCATGGTTGATTAGTGGTCTGATCTGTGAGCTGATATGGTTGGTTGCTATGTTGCTGTTGCAATTTGTGGTAGGGCTAGATGTTAAAGCATGTGGTAGGCTAGATTAGTAGTAGAGTTTGAAGTTGAACCTTGTGCTTGTGTTGAATCATGCTTAGATCTGTGATTTGTAGCTATTGGTGGTCCATTTGTAGCATGCTGTTTGTTGTAGATGTATGTTCCTGCTCATAGATTGTTTGGTATGCTTAGTATGATAGTGATGAAGCATGTGCTTGCTATGATAGTGATGAACCATGTACATGTATGCTCCTGCTTTCAAGGATTGTCCGGTATATTGTGTTCTATACTCACTGTCAATGCGTGCTACGATTGTAGGACATGACCACGCAGACGCAAGATCTTAGTCAGGCCCTTGTCGTGTCCGACAGTCAGTTTGCTCCATCGTTTGTCGAGGACTCGCAGCCTATGTCCGAGATGGCACCTGATTCAGAGGTGTTTGAGTCTGATTCCCTCTATGTGCCAGTAGTGCTCGTTGAGCCAACTCCTCCTGCTGCTGCCGCCGCTGCAATCAAGCTAGCAGCAGCAAAGGCAAAGAAGGATGGTAGGTCGAACAACATGAAGTGGCAGCCGTTCATGTCCACATTCGTGCTGAACAAGATGTGTGAGCTCATCTCTAGTGGAGTTAGGACTAACAAGGGCTTTAAGGAGGTGCACTTGAACACCGTTGTGAAGTAGGTGTTCGAGTTCTGTGGGCAAGAGGTGTCTGCCACCCAGGTGTACAACCACCTGAGGAAGTGGAGAAGTCGATGGATCCAAGTGTCCAAGCTGAGAGACCTTAGCGGCGCCTCATGGGATGAGAACACTTGCTCCATAGTTCTGGAGGCAGAGCACTATGCCGGCCATGTCGCGATTAGCTCACAACCCTCTTCCTTTTCATACTGTCCACCATTGCCTACTCCTAATCGCAACTAACAACACTTGTGTTTCATTCTTAGGACCACCCAAGGGACACTGAGTTCCTCAACACACCCATCCAGAATTACAACCAGATGCAACACATCTTCTCCTTCGAGTTGGCAACTGGGAAGCATGCCATGGGCTCGGGTGAGCCTCTTGGTTCTCCCATGCCAGACTTCCCTGGGACACCGGATGTCGAGGTCCTTGATGGCCCTGACAAGCCCGCTACGAAGCCCTTCAACAAGCCATTTGACCCCGTCCATGATAGGAAGAGGAAGAGAGGAGGCCTGATGGAGGAGGAGATCAATGTCTTTTGCAGCATGACTGAGGCGGTGAAGGAGGTGGCAACAGCCATCAGGGAGTGCAAGCCCCTCGACGTCCACCCTGACCTGTATGGCGCTGTCATGACCCAGGGTGGATTCAGCGATGAGGCTCTCATGGCAGCTCTCAGCCACCTGCTTGACAACAAGGCCCAGGGTGTTGGGTTCGTTGCGATGGCCGACGCTCACAAGGTGTTGTGGCTCAGGAGCTGGCTGGGCAAGTGCTACGTCTTGACCTTGCGTTGGTTTTCCCCGAAGAGGAAGGGATGATGCAGCAGAGTAGCGTAAGTATTTCCCTCAGTTTTTGAGAACAAAGGTATCAATCCAGTAGGAGGCCACGCTCAGTCCCTCGTACCTGCACAAAGCGATAGCTACTCGCAGCCAACGCGATTAGGGGTTGTCAAGCCCTTCAGGGTCACTTACGAGAGTGAGATCTGATAGATAGAATATTTTTGGTATTTTTGATATAAAGATGCAAGGTAAAAATTAAAGGCAAAGTAAATAGCAAAATAATATTAAAGTGATGGAGATTGATATGATGAGAATAGACCCGGGGGCCATAGGTTTCACTAATGGCTTCTATCGAGAGCATAAGTATTCTATGGTGGGTGAACAAATTACTGTTGAGCAATTGATAGAATTGTGCATAATTATGAGAATATCTAGGCATGATCATGTATATATGCATCACGTCCGTGACAAGTAGATCGAAACGATTCTGCATCTACTACTATTACTCCACTCATCGACCGCTATCCAGCATGCATCTAGAGTATTAAGTTAAAAACAGAGTAACGCCTTAAGCAAGATGACATGATGTAGAGAGATAAATTTATGCAATATGAAATAAACCCCATCTTGTTATCCTCGATGGCAACGATACAATACGTGCCTTGCTGCCCCTTCTGTCACTGGGTAAGGACACCGCAAAATCGAACCCAAAGCTAAGCACTTCTCCCATGGCAAGAACTACCAATCTAGTTGGCCAAACCAAACGGATAATTCGAAGAGACTTGCAAATATAACCAATCATACATAAAAGAATTCAGAGAAGATTCAAATATTATTCATAGATAGACTTGATCATAAACCCACAATTCATTGGTCTCAACAAACACACCGCAAAAAGAAGATTACATCGAATAGATCTCCACAAGAGAGGGGGAGAACTTTGTATTGAGATTCAAAGAGAGAGAAGAAGCCATCTAGCTACTAACTATGGACCCGAAGGTCTGAGGTAAACTACTCACACTTCATCGGAGAGGCTATGGTGATGTAGAAGCCCTCCGTGATGACGGCCCTCTTCCGGCGGAGCTCCGGAACAGGCCCCAAGATGGGATCTCGTGGATACAGAAAGTTGCAGCGGTGGAATTAGGTTTTTGGCTCTTGTTCTGATCGTTTGGGGGTACGTGTGCATATATAGGAGGAAGAAGTACGCCGGAGGAGCAACGAGGGGCCCACGAGGCAGGGGGCGCGCCCTAGGGGGGCGCCCCCCACCCTCGTGACCGCCTCTTTTGTTCCTTGGAGCAGGGTCCAAGTCTCCTGGATCACGTTCGGTGAGAAAATCACGTTCCCAAAGATTTTATTCCGTTTGGACTCTGTTTGATATTCCGTTTTTTCGAAACACTGAAATAGGCAAAAAACAGCAATTCTGGGCTGGGCCTTCGGTTAATAGGTTAGTCCCAAAAATAATATAAAAGTGGAAAATAAAGCCCAATATAGTCCAAAACAGTAGATAATATAGCATGGAACAATAAAAAATTATAGATACGTTGGAGACGTATCAGGCATCCCCAAGCTTAATTCCTGCTCGTCCTCGAGTAGGTAAATGATAAAAAGAGAATTTTTGATGCGGAGTGCTACTTGGCATAATTTCAATGCAAATCTTCTTAATTGTGGTATGAATATTCAGATTAGAAAGATTCAAGACAAAGGTTTATATTGACATAGAAAATAATAATACTTCAAGCATACTAACAAAGAAATTATGTCTTCTCAAAATAACATGGCTAAGGAAAGTTATCCCTACAACATCATATAGTCTGGCTATGCTCCATCTTCCCCACACAAAGTATTTAAATCATGCACAAACCCGATGACAAGCCAAGCAATTGTTTCATACTCTAACTTTTTCAAAACTTTTTCAATCTTCACGCAATACATGAGCATGAGCCATGGATATAGCACTATAGGTGGAATAGAATGGTGGTTGTGGAGAAGACAAAAAGGGAGAAGATAGGCTCACATCAACTAGGCGTATCAACGGGCTATGGAGATGCCCATTAATAGATATCAATGTGAGTGAGTAGGGATTGCCATGCAACGGATGCACTAGAGCTATAAATATATGAAAGCTCAACAAAAGAAACTAGTGGGTGTGCATCCAACTTGCTTGCTCATGAAGACCTATGGCAATTTGAGGAAGCCCATCATTGGAATATACAAGCCAAGTTCTATAATGAAAGATTCCCACTAGTATATGAAAGTGATAACATGAGAGACTCTACTATGAAGATCATGGTGCTACTTTGAAGCACAAGTGTGGTAAAAGGATAGTAGCATTGTCCCTTCTCTCTTTTCCTCTCATTTTTTATATTTTTTTATTTTTATATGGCCTTTCTCTTTTTTTATGGCCTTTCTCTTTTTGGGGCTTCTTTGGCCTCTTTTTTTTCGTCCGGTGTCTCATCCCGACTTGTGGGGGAATCATAGTCTCCATCATTCTTTCCTCACTAGGACAATGCTCTAATAATGATGATCATCACACTTTTATTTTTCTTACAACTCAACAATTACAACTCGATACTTAAAACAAAATATGAATCTATGTGAATGCATCCGGCGGTGTACCGGGATATGCAATATGACAATGATGAATGTGTCATGATGAACTATATGGTGGAAAGTTGCATGGCAATATATCTTGGAATGACTATGGAAATGCCATAATAGGTAAGTATGGTGGCTGTTTTGAGGAAGGTATATGGTAGGTGTATGATACCGGCGAAAGTTGCGCGGTATTAGAGAGGCTAGCAAGGGTGGAACGGTGAGAGTGCGTATAATCCATGCACTCAACATTAGTCATAAAAACTCATATACTTATTGCAAAAATTTAGAAGCTATCAAAGCAAAGTACTACGCGCATGCTCCTAGGAGGATAGATTGGTAGGAAAAAACCATCGCTCATCCCCGACCGCCACTCATAAGGAAGACAATCAATAAATAAATCATGCTCCGACTTCATCACATAATGGTTCACCATACGTGCATGCTACGGGAATCACAAACTTCAACACAAGTATTCTTTAAATTCACAACTACTCAACTAGCATGACTTTAATATTATCACATACATATCTCAAAACAATTATCATGCTTCAATCTTTTCTTAGTATTCAACACACTCGAAAGAAAGTTTCACAAATCTTGAATACCAAGCATATTATTATTAGGCAAATTACCATGCTATTTAAGAGACTCTCAAATTAATTTAAGTGAAGCATGAGAGATCAATAGTTTTTTTTAAACGAATCCACCACCGTGCTCTAAAAGATCTAAGTGAAGCACATAGAGCAAAATTATCTAACTCGAAGGATATAAGTGAAGCACATAGAGCAAAATTATCTAGCTCGAAAGATATAAGTGAAGCACATAGCGCAAAATTATCTAGCTCAAAAGATATAAGTGAAGCACATAGAGCAAAATTATCTAGCTCAAAAGATATAAGTGAAGCACATAGAGTATTCTATCAAATTTTAATTCATGTATGGCTCTCTCAAAATGTGTGTACAGCAAGGATGATTGTGGTATACTAGCAAACAAAGACACAAATAATACAAGACGCTCCAAGCAAAACACATATCATGCTGGTGAATAAAAATATAGCTCCAAGTAAATTACCGATGGAAGTGGACGAAAAGAGGGGATGCCTTCCGGGGCATCCCAAGCTTTAACTTTTTGGTGTCCTTGGATTATCTAGGGGGTGCCATGGGCATCCCCAAGCTTAGGCTCTTTCCACTCCTTGTTCCATGATCCATCAAAAGAATTCACCCAAAACTTGAAAACTTCACAACACAAAACTCAAAATAGAAAACTCATGAGCTCCGTTAGCGAAAGAAAACAAAAGACCACTTCAAGGTACTGTAATGAACTCATTCTTTATTTATATTGGTGTTAAACCTACTGTATTCCAACTTCTCTATGGATTATAAACTATTTTACTAGCCATAGATTCATCAAAATAAGCAAACAACACACGAAAAACAGAATCTGTCAAAACATAACAGTCTGTAGTAATTTGTAGCTAGCGCAAGATTTGGAACCTCAAAAATTCTAAAATAAATTGCTGGACATGAGGAATTTATCTATCTGCAAAAATAATTAACTAAATAGCATTCTTCAAATAAAAATGACAACAGTTCTCGTGAGCGCTAAAGTTTCTGTTTTTTACAGCAAGTTCAACAAGACTTTCCCCAAGTCTTCCCAACGGTTCTACTTGGCACAAACACTAATTAAACACAAAAAACACAACCTAAACAGAGGCTAAATAATTTATTTATTACTAAACAGGAGCAAATAGCAAGGAATAAAATAAAATTGGGTTGCCTCCCAACAAGCGCTATCGTTTAACGCCCCTAGCTAGGCATAACAAGCAAGAATAGATCTAGGTATTGCCATCTTTGGTAGGCAATTCTTCAATTAGGCACCTACCATCTTTAGGAATTTCTTTATTTTTATTAATTATCAAACTTTTAGGCACAAGATCGAAAAATTCATTTGCAATAAATGGTTCCTTAATGATAGCAAAAAGATTGGGATGAATACTTATAGATTTAAGATCCGCAGTTTCCTTACTAGGTGATTCACCCTTATTTTTAGGGACATACATAAGCTTGGCAATTTTAGTAGGAGGACTAGGGGTATTCTTTACCGAAGAAAAAGCGGTTCCCAAACTTGTAATGATACCCTCAAGTTTATCAATTCTAGTAGAATCTAAGTTCATCTTCTCATTAACTATGGGTTCCTTTTCCTTAATATTTTTCAAAGTCATTCCTACCTTAGATCCATGTTGAGTAATTTGATTGTGGATCTTTTTATCTAGATTTTCAATTGATTCAACATTAGCAACTTTATTTTCAATAATTTCAAGTCTTTGCATAACATGCTCCAAAGTTAACATGGTTCCATTAACCAAAAGAGGTGGTGAGCCAAATAAATCTATCATAGCATTATAAGAATCAAAAGTATGGCTACCCAAGAAGTTCCCTCCGGTAATGGTATCGAGGATATATCTATTCCAAGGATTAATACCTACATAAAAATTGCGGAGAAGAACTAAGGTAGATTGTTTTCTGGTAGATCTATTTTGAGCATTGCAAATTCTATACCAAGCATATTTTAGATTTCCCCCCTCCCTTTGTTTAAAATTTAGAACTTCACTCTCGGGAGACAACGGAGAAGAAATGAGACTAGCCATGACGGCACGCAAACAAACTATCACACTAGCAAACAAAAAGGCAAATAGAGAGAGAGGATATAGAGAGAGGGCAAATAAAACGGCAAGGGTGAAGTGGGGGAGAGGAAAACGAGAGGCAAATGGAAAATAATGTAATGCGAGAGATAGGGATTATGATGGGTACTTGGTATATTGACTTTTTGCGTAGACTCCCCGGCAACGGCGCCAGAAATCCTTCTTTCTACGTCTTGAGCTTGCCTTGGTTTTCCCCGAAGAGGAAGGGATGATGCAGCAGAGTAGTGTAAGTATTTCCCTCGGTTTTTGAGAACCAAGGTATCAATCCAGTAGGAGGCCACGCTCAAGTCCCTCGTACCTGCACAAAGCGATAGCTGCTCGCAACCAACGCGATTAGGGGTTGTCAAGCCCTTCAAGGCCACTTACGAGAGTGAGATCTGATAGATAGAATATTTTTGGTATTTTTGATATAAAGATGCAAGGTAAAAAGTAAAGGCAAAGTAAATAGCAAAACAATATTAAAGTGATGGAGATTGATATGATGAGAATAGACCCGGGGGCCATAGGTTTCACTAATGGCTTCTCTCAAGACCATAAGTATTTTACGCTGGGTGAACAAATTACTGTTGAGCAATTGATAGAATTATGCATAATTATGAGAATATCTAGGCATGATCATGTATATAGGCATCACGTCCGTGACAAGTAGATCGAAACAATTCTGCATATACTACTATTACTCCACTCATCGACCGCTATCCAGCATGCATCTAGAGTATTAAGTTAAAAACAGAGTAACGCCTTGAGCAAGATGACATGATGTAGAGAGATAAATTCATGAAATATGAAATAAACCCCATCTTGTTATCCTCGATGGCAATGATACAATACGTGCCTTGCTGCCCCTTCTATCACTAGGTAAGGACACCACAAGATCGAACCCAAAGCTAAGCACTTCTCCCATGGCAAGAACTACCAATCTAGTTGGCCAAACCAAATGGATAATTCGAATAGACTTGCAAAGATAACCAATCATACATAAAAGAATTCAGAGAAGATTCAAATATTATTCATAGATAGACTTGATCATAAACCCACAATTCATCGGTCTCAACAAACACACCGCAAAAAGAAGATTACATCGAATAGATCTCCACAAGAGAGGGGGAGAACTTTGTATTGAGATTCAAAGAGAGAGAAGAAGCCATCTAGCTACAACTATGGACCCGAAGGTCTAAGGTAAACTACTCACACTTCATCGGAGAGGCTATGGTGATGTAGAAGCCCTCCGTGATGACGACCCTCTTCCGGCGGAGCTCCAGAACAGGCCCCAAGATGGGATCTCGTGGATACAGAAAGTTGCGGCGGTGGAGTTAGGTTTTTGGCTCCTGTTCTGATTGTTTGGGGGTACGTGTGTATATATATGAGGAAGAAGTACACCGGAGGAGCAACGAGGGGCCCACGAGGCAGGGGGCGCCCTAGGGGAGGGCGCCCCCACCCTCGTGACCGCCTCTTTTGTTCCTTGGAGCAGGGTCCAAGTCTCCTGGATCACGTTCGGTGAGAAAATCACGTTCCCGAAGATTTTATTCCGTTTGGACTCCGTTTGATATTCCGTTTCTTCGAAACACTGAAATAGGCAAAAAACAACAATTCTGGGCTGGGCCTCCGGTTAATAGGTTAGTCCCAAAAATAATATAAAAGTGGAAAAATAAAGCCCAATATAGTCCAAAACAGTAGATAATATAGCATGGAGCAATAAAAAATTATAGATACTTGGAGACGTATCAGCAAGCACTACTACTAGAGTAGTGCTGCCTGTGAGCGTGCATGATCCTCGACAATGGCGGTGGCGACGATGACGATGATGACGATGACAACGTACATTTTGTGTAGCTAGGGCTCAAAAACTATTTGATGGTCTGTATATTTTGGTGAGGTGGTATATACTGACCCCTCACGCTGATGGTGAACTTGCGGTGGTAGGACGACACTCTTTTGGATGTGGTGGTAGGTTAACACCAAGGTATTGGTAGGTTGAACTTGCTATGCCGTATGATCATGCATGCTTTACTTCTCTTCTTCTCCATTGTTGTTTGTGTGCTACTTTGCTTGCTACTTGTGCTCCATTGATTTGCTGCTTCAACTCTTGCTCTTGTGCATTGCTAGGGCAAGTGGTATGCCATCTTCATCGGTGAGGTTCCAGGGGTTTATAGTTCATGGGAAGAAACCAATGCACAAGTGGCATAGTATAGCAAAGACAACTATAGAGGGTTCAAGACTAGGCAGGCAGCAGAACAAGCTTACTCCGCCTGGGTGCGAAAGCACGGAGGCAGCAGTGTCGATAGTGCCAAGGTTGGAGTTGTCAAAGTGGAAGCTGCTAAGGTGGATCGTCAGTTCGGCCTGAAGCTGAAGAACTTCATCATCTTTGCCCAGTTCGTCACCATTGCTGTGTTGTGGCGTTGGTGTGCTAGGTGTGATCATTGTGGGTAAGCTCACCAACTAGGGTACAAGGTAAGCACAACATGTACGCCGTATGCAACCAAACGCCATGTTCATATGGCGCTAGGGCCAATGCAGCCAACCAAACAAAGTGCACTTGCATATTACCTAATGCAAGGACTAGGGATGCAGGCAACCAAACAAGTTGCATATGGCGTATTAGGGCCTGTTTTTCCTCAACCAGGCTGGGTTGAGAAGGGTATGCAATGCGACTACTGTTCCAAACTGGAACCAAACACGCCCAAAGCAATCTTTCTTAGCACGCATCCTAGCGGTTCTTTCTTTGCACTCATCAATGGAAATTCTCATGGCTTTGAGAGACTCATTGATAGCATTCTTAGGTGGAATAGATCTAAGTTTCAAAAAATCAATATCAAGAGAAATTCTATCCACGTTCCTAGCCAACTCATCAATCTTAAGCAATTTTTCTTCAATCAAAACATTGAAACTCTTTTGCGAAGTAATAAATTCTTTAATATTAGATTCAAAATCAGAGGGCATCTTATTATAATTTCCATAAGAATTGTTGTAGGAATTACCATAATTATTATAGGAATTACTAGGAAACGGCCTAGAATTGAAATTACCTCTATACACGTTGTTACCAAAATTGTTCCTAACAACAAAATTCACGTCCATAGATTCATTATTATTCTCAATCAAAGTAGACAAAGGCATATCATTAGGATCAGTAGGAGCACTCTTATTAGCAAACAATTTCATAAGTTTATCCATCTTTCCACTCAAAACATTAATCTCTTCAATTGCATGCACCTTTTTACTAGTAGATCTTTCAGTGTGCCATTGAGAATAATTAACCATAATATTATCTAGGAGTTTAGTAGCTTCTCCTAAAGTGATTTCCATAAAGTGCCTCCCTCGGCCGAATCTAAAAGATTTCTAGAGGCAAAATTCAATCCGGCATAAATTTTTTGTATAATCATCCATAAATTCATACCATCTGTAGGGCAATCACGTATCATTAATTTCATCCTCTCCCAAGACTATGCAACATGCTCATGATCAAGTTGCTTAAAATTCATAATATCGTTTCTAAGAGAGATGATCTTAGCGGGAGGAAAATACTTAGAGATAAAAACATCTTTGCACTTATTCCATGAATCAATACTATTTTTAGGCAAAGACGAAAACCAAGCTTTAGCACGATCTCTAAGCGAAAACGGAAATAGCTTAAGTTTAACAATATCATTATCCACATCTTTCTTCTTTTGCATATCATACAAATCAACAAAGTTGTTTCGATGGGTAGCGGCATCTTCACCAGGAAGGCTAGAAAACGGATCTTTCAAGACAAGATTCAGCAAAGCAGTATTAATTTCACAAGATTCAGCATCGGTAAGAGGAGCAATCGGAGTGCTAACAAAATCATTATTGTTGGTATTGGAAAAGTCATACAATTTAGTATTATCTTGAGCCATCGTGACAAGCAAGCAATCCAACACACAAGCAACAAGCGAAGAAAAAGAGAACGGAAAGAGAGGGTGAAAGGAAAAGAGGGCGAATAAAACGGCAAGGGTGAAGTGGGGGAGAGGAAAATGAGAGGCAAATGGCAAATAATGTAATGTGAAGGATAAGAGTTGTGATGGGTACTTGGTATGTCTTGACTTGGCATAGATCTCCCCGGCAACGGCGCCAGAAATCCTTCTTGCTACCTCTTGAGCATGTGTTGGTTTTCCCTTGAAGAGGAAAGGATGATGCGGCAGCAAAGCAGCGTAAGTATTTCCCTTAGTTTTTGAGAACCAAGGTATCAATCCAGTAGGAGGCCACGCGTGAGTCACCTCGTACCTACACAAACAAATAAGAACCTCGCAAGCAATGCGATAAAGGGGTTGTCAATCCCTTCATGGCCACTTGCAAGAATGAGATCTGATAGAGATAATAATAATAAGATAAATATTTTTGGTATTTTTATGATATAGATTGAAAGTAAAGATTGCAAAATAAAATAGATTGACAACTTGTATGATGGAAAATAGACCCGGGGGCCATAGGTTTCACTAGTGGCTTCTCTCAAGATAGCATAAGTATTACGGTGGGTGAACAAATTACTGTCGAGCAATTGATAGAAAAGCGAATAATTATAAGAATATCTAGGTGTGATCATGTATATAGGCATCATGTCCGTGACAAGTAGAGCGACTCCTGCCTGCATCTACTAATATTACTCCACACATCGACCGCTATCCAGCATGCATCTAGAGTATTAAGTTCATAAGAACAGAGTAACGTTTTAAGCAAGATGACATGATGTAGAGGGATAAACTCATGCAATATGATAAACCCCATCTTTTTATCCTTGATGGCAACAATACAATACGTGTCGTTTCCCTTTCTGTCATTGGGATCGAGCACCGCAAGATTGAACCCAAAGCTAAGCACTTCTCCCATTGCAATAAAGATCAATCTAGTAGGACAAACCAAACTGATAATTCGAAGAGACTTGCAAAGATAACCAATCATACATAAAAGAATTCAGAGAAGATTCAAATATTCTTCATAGATAATCTTGATCATAAACCCACAATTCATCGGATCTCGCAAACACACCGCAAAAAGAGTTACATCGAATAGATCTCCAAGAAGATCGAGGAGAACTTTGTATTGAGATCCAAAGAGAGATAAGAAGCCATCTAGGTACTAGTTATGGATCCGAAGGTCTGAGGTAAACTACTCACACATCATCGGAGGGGCCACGGAGTTGATGTAGAGGCCCTCTATGATCAATTCCCCCTCCGGCGGAGGTCCAAAAAGGCCCCAAGATGGGATCTCTTGGGTACAAAAGGTTGCGGCGGTGGAAATAGGGTTTCGTGGTGCTCCTGGATGTTTTCGGGGTATGTGAACATATATAGGAGGAAGAAGTAGGTCGGTTGAGACACGAGGGGGGAGGGCGCGCCCAGGGGTGTAGGTTTGCCCCCTACCTCGTGGCCGCCTCGTTGATTGCTTGACATCCACTCCAAGTCCTCTGGATCACGTTTGTTCCAAAAATCACGCTCCCGAAGGTTTCATTCCGTTTGGACTCCGTTTAATATTCCTTTTCTACGAAACACTAAAATAGGCAAAAAAACAGCAATTTGGGTTGGGCCTCCGGTTAATAGGTTAGTCCCAAAAATAATAACAAAATTGTAAAATAAATCCCATTAACATCCAAAACAGATAATATAATAGCATGGAACAATCAAAAATTATAGATACGTTGGAGACGTATCAGCGGAGTGGAAGAAAAATAGGCTGGGAGGGGATTTGGGTGCGCTGGAGTGTTGGGGAACGTAGCATGCAATTTCAAAAATTTCCTGTGCTCACGCAAGTTCTATATAGGAGATGCATAGCAGCGAGAGGGGGAGAGTGTGTCCACATACCTTCGTAGACCAAAAGCAGAAGCATTTGACAACGCTGTTGATGTAGTCGAACTTCTTCTCGTTCCGACCGATCATGTACCGAACGTACGGCACCTCCGAGTTATGCACATGTTCAGCTCGATGACGTCCCTCGAACTCTTGATCCAGCAAAGTGTCGAGGAAGTAGGTGAGTTCTGTCAGCACGACGGCGTGGTGATGGTGATGGTGAAGTGATCCGCGCAGGCCTTCGCCTAAGCACAACGAAGATATGATTGGAGGCATAAACTGTGAAGGGGGCGCCACACACGGTTAACAATTGTTGGTGTGTGTTCTAGGTGCCCCCTCCCCACGTATATATAGGTGGGAGGGGGAGGGGAGCAGCCATGGGGCTCCCCAAGTAGGAGGAATCCTACTTGGGGACTAATCCAATTCGCCCCCACCATATTTTTGGAGGGGGGAGGAAGGAGGAGGGAATGAAGGGGGAGGCCGAATCCCTCCCCTTCCTTCTTTCTTTCCCTCTTTCCTTCTCCTCTGGTGCGGCCCATATGAGGGCGCAGCAGCCCCTGCTGCCTGCTGTGTTTCCCCTCTTGGCCCATTAGGCCCATATCTTTTGTCGGGGGTGCCCGGAACCCCTTTCGGTGACCCGATATGTACCCCGTACCCTCCGGAGCACTTCCGATGTCCGAATACTATCAGCCTATGTATTAATCTTTACCCCTCGACCATTTCGAGACTCCTCGTCATGTCCGTGATCTCATTCGGGACTTCAAACAACATTCGGTAACCAAATCAGATAACTCATATAATACAAAATCGTCATCGAACCTTAAGTGTGCGGACCCTATGGGTTCGAAAATGTAGACATGACCGAGACACCTCTCTGGTCAATAACCAATAGTGGAACCTGGATGCTCATGTTGGCTCCTAAATACTCTACGAAGATCTTTATTGGTCGAACCGTTATGACAACATACGTCATTCCCTTTGTCCATCAGTATGTTACTTGCCTGAGATTCAATCGTTGGTATCTTCATACCTAGTTCAATCTCGTTAATGACAAGTCTCTTTACTCGTTCCATAATACATCATCCTACAACTAACTCATTAGTCACTTTGCTTGCAAGGCTTCTTATGATGTGCATTATCGAGAGGGCCTAGAGATACCTCTCTGATACTCGGAGTGACAAATCCTAACCTCGATTATGCCAACCCAACAAACACCTTCGGAGATACCTGTAGAGCATCTTTATAATCACCCAGTTACTTTGTGACGTTTGATAGAACACAAGGCATTCCTCTGGTGTCCGGAAGTTGCATAATCTCATAGTCAAAGGAATATGTATATGACATGAAGAAAGCAATATCAATAAAACTGAACGATCAATATGCTAAGCTAACAAATGGGTCTTGTCCATCACATCATTCTCCTAATGATGTGATCTCGTTCATCAAATGACAACACATATCTATGGTTAGGAAACTTAACCATCTTTGATTAACGAGCTAGTCTAGTAGAGGCTTACTAGGGACACAGTGTTTTGTCTATGTATCCACACATGTATCAAGTTTTCGGTTAATACAATTCTAGCATGAATAATATACATTTATCATGATATAAGGAAATATAAAATAACAACTTTATTATTGCCTCTAGGGCATATTTCCTTCAGTCTCCCACTTGCACTAGAGTCAATAATCTAGATTACATTGTAATGATTCTAACACCCATGGAGTCTTGGTGCTGATCATGTTTTGCTCGTGGAAGAGGCTTAGTCAACGGGTCTGCCACATTCAGATCCGTATGTATTTTGCAAATCCCTATGTCTCCCTCCTTGATTTGATCATAGATGGAGTTGAAGCGTCTCTTGATGTGTTTTGTTCTTTTGTGAAATCTGGATTCCTTCGCTAAGGCAATTGCTCCGGTATTGTCACACAAGTTTTTCATTGGACCAGATGCACTAGGTATTACACCAAGATCAGATATGAACTCCTTCATCCATACTCCTTCATTTGCTGTTTCTGCAGCAGCTATGTACTCCGCTTCGCACGAGATCCCGCCACGACGCTTTGCTTGGAACTGCACCAACTTACATCTCCACCATTCAATATAAATATGTATCCGGTTTGTGACTTAGAGTCATTCGGATCAGTGTCAAAGCTAGCATCGACGTAAGCATTTACGACGAGCTCTTTGTCACCTCCATAAACGAGAAACATATCCTTAGTCCTTTTCAGGTACTTCAGGATGTTCTTGACCGCTGTCCAGTGATCCACTCCTGAGTTACTTTGGTACCTCTCTGCTAAACTTATAGCAAGGCACACATCAGGTCTGGTACACAGCATAGCATACATGATAGAACCTATGGCTGAGGCATAGGGAATAACTTTCATTTTCTCTCTATCTTCTACAGTGTTCGGGCATTGAGTCTGACTCAATTTCATACCTTGTAACATAGGCAAGAACCCTTTCTTTGACTGATCCATTTTGAACTTCTTCAAAACTTTATCAAGGTATGTGCTTTGTGAAAGTCCAATTAAACGTCTTGATCTATCTCTATAGATCTCGATGCCCAATATATAAGCAGCTTCACCGAGGTCTTTCATTGAAAAACTTTTATTCAAGTATCCTTTTATGCTATCCAGAAATTCTATATCATTTCCAATCAATAATATGTCATCCACATATAATATAAGAAACGCTACAGAGCTCCCACTCACTTTCTTGTAAATACAAGCTTCTCCAAAAGTATGTATAAAACCATATGCTTTGATCACCTCATCAAAGCGTATATTCCAACTCCGAGATGCTTGCACGAGTCCATAGATGGATCGATGGAGCTTGCACACTTTGTTAGCACCTTTAGGATTGACAAAACATTCTGGTTGCATCATATACAACTCTTCTTTAAGAAATCCATTAAGTAATGCAGTTTTGACGTCCATTTGTCAAATTTCATAATTATAAAATGCAGCAATTGCTAATATGATTCGGACAGACTTAAGCATCGCTACAGGTGAGAAAGTCTCATCGTAGCCAACTCCTTGAACTTGTCGAAAACCTTTTGCAACAAGTCGATCTTTGTAGACAGTAACATTACCATCAGCGTCAGTCTTCTTCTTGAAGATCCATTTATTCTATATGGCTCTCCGATCATCGGGCAAGTCCACCAAAGTCCACACTTTGTTCGTATACATGGATCCTATCTCAGATTTCATGGCTTCAAGCCATTTATCGGAATTTGTGCTCATCATAGCTTCTTCTTAGTTCGTAGGTTCATCATGGTCTAGTAACATGACTTCCAGAACATGATTACCGTACCACTCTGGTATGGATCGTGCTTTGGTTGACCTACGAGGTTCAGTAGTAACTTGATCTGAAGTTTTATGATCATTATCATTAGCTTCCTCTCTAGTTGGTGTAGGCATCACGGGAATGGTTTTCTGTGATGAGCTACTTTCCAATTCGAGAGAAGGTACAATTAGCTCATCAAGTTCTACTTTTCTCCCACTCACTTCTTTCGAGAGAAACTCCTTCTCTAGAAAGGATCTATTCTTAGCAACAAAGATCTTGCCTTCAGATCTGTGGTAGAAGGTGTACCCAACAGTTTCTTTCGGGTATCATATGAAGACACACTTATCCGATTTGGGTTCGAGCTTATCGGGCTGAAGCTTTTTCACATAAACATCGCAACCCCAAACTTTAAGAAACAACAGCTTAGGTTTCTTGCCAAACCACAATTTATACAGTGTCGTCTCAACGGATTTAGACAGTGCCCTATTTAAAGTGAATGCAGCTGTCTCTAATGCATAACCCCAAAATGATAGTGGTAAATCGGTATATTTCCTTCACGGAGATGTCGGAGTCCTATGTGTCGGCGGTTCGGACTCCCGTAGAGCCTCCCCCTATCTGCTTTCAATTTGCGGGAAAACGGACATCCGGACCGCTCAGCGAATCAATCGGGTACCGCGTTGGATGACAAAAATGGCTCTGAACGGATGCTTTACTCAGACATAAAAAACTTATCCTTTCGCCTAGTAGTCTTTCATGTTTTTCATCCACATTTGTCATTTATACCATAAAGAGAATGATGATGTATCATGTTATAAATCTACTGGAAGATTTTACATTGGGTATACTATTACGTAGGCAATGACTTCCCAACAAATTGAAGTACTTTAACGACATTATTATAAGAAAGCTGGAAAGAAGTGTGAGGATCGTATGAAGTAACGGTGAAACCCTATATGTGATATTAAATATTTAGTGAAATAAAGCAAATCGTTCTTATGTCGTTTCTCAAGCGGCATTTGGGCAACAATTCAAAGCTGAATAATATAACATCGTATAACTATCTATCATCATCAACCACTAATAATTTTAACAAATTCATTTATTGCGCAACTATGATTACGAATGTGCATGCACTTATTGGCCCTTGGGAGGTCGTCCTCCCTGTAGTGAGTGACCTTGATGCAACCTCGGCTGGCCACAAGTTTGCTTGCATCGACTGTGTGCGCATCACCGCCACGAATACTTCGAAATTTTGGAATGTCGGGGTTTTCTCTAAAGACCTGCTACTGCAAACACCTATCACCCCTAATATTGACATCGATGTTCTCCTCAGGCACATATGTGTTGGGTTACGTAGCATAAATTCAAAATTTTCCTACGTGTCACCAAGATCTATCTATGGAGTCATCTAGCAACGAGGGAGGAGTGGATCTACATACCCTTGTAGATCGCGCGCGGAAGCGTTCAAGAGAACGGGGTTGAAGGAGTCGTACTCGTCGTGATCCAAATCACCAATGATCCTAGCGCCGAACGGACGGCACCTCCGCATTCAACACACGTACGGAGCAGCGACGTCTCCTCCTTCTTGATCCAGCAAGGGGGGAGGAGAGGTTGAGGAAGATGGCTCCAGCAGCAGCACGCCGGCGTGGTGGTGATGGAGCTGCAGTACTCCGGCAGGGCTTCACTAAGCTCTATGGAGGAGGAGGAGGTGTTGGAGAGGGAGAGGGAGGCACCAAGGCATAGGTGAGAGGCCCTCCTTCCCCCACTATATATAGGGAGCCTAGGGAGGGGGCGCCAGCCCTAGGAGATGCAATCTCCTAGGGGGGGCGGCGGCCAAGGGAGGAGTCCCTCCTCCCCCAAGGCACCTAGGGGTGCCTTCCCCCTTTGGGACTCTTCCCCTAGGGTTTTCCCACCCTAGGCGCATGGGCCCTAGAGGGAAGTGGCGCCCCAGCCCACTTTGGGCTAGATCCCTTCCCACTTCAGCCCATGGGGCCCTCCGGGATAGGTGGCCCCACCCGGTGGACCCCCGGGACCCTTCCGGTGGTCCCGGTACAATACCGGTGACCCCGAAACTTGTCCCGATGGCCGAAATAGCACTTCCTATATATAATTCTTTACCTTCGGACCATTCCAGAACTCCTCGTGACGTCCGGGATCTCATTCGGGACTCCAAAAAACATTCGGGTTACTGCATATACATATCCCTACAACCCTAGCGTCACCGAACCTTAAGTGTGTAGACCCTACGGGTTCGGGAGACACGTAGACATGACCGAGACGACTCTCCGGCCAATAACCAACAGCGGGATCTGGATACCCATGTTGGCTCCCACATGCTCCACGATGATCTCATCGGATGAACCACGATGTCAAGGACTTAATCAATCCCGTATACAATTCCCTTTGTCTAGCGGTACGATACTTGCCCGAGATTCGATCGTCGATATCCCGATACCTTGTTCAATCTCGTTACCAGCAAGTCTCTTTACTCGTTCCGTAACACATCATCCCGTGATCAACTCCTTGATCACATTGTGCACATTATGATGATGTCCTACCGAGTGGGCCCAGAGATACCTCTCCGTCACACGGAGTGACAAATCCCAGTCTCGATTCGTGCCAACCCAACAGACACTTTCGGAGATACCTGTAGTGTACCTTTATAGCCACCCAGTTACGTTGTGACGTTTGGCACACCCAAAGCACTCCTACGGTATCCGGGAGTTGCATAATCTCATGGTCTAAGGAAATGATACTTGACATTAGAAAAGCTTTAGCGAACGAACTACACGATCCTTGTGCTAGGCTTAGGATTGGGTCTTGTCCATCACATCATTCTCCTAATGATGTGATCCCGTTATCAATGACATCCAATGTCCATGGTCAGAAAACCGTAACCATCTATTGATCAACGAGCTAGTCAACTAGAGGCTTGCTAGGGACATGGTGTTGTCTATGTATCCACACATGTATCTGAGTTTCCTATCAATACAATTCTAGCATGGATAATAAACGATTATCATGAACAAGGAAATATAATAATAACTAATTTATTATTGCCTCTAGGGCATATTTCCAACAATATGTTCTCACACTACTTTTGTAAGACGATTCTCAAGGTCTTGGTGTAATTTTTTTGGCTTTGTCTAGGGTTACATTACATGAGCTTGCATTTTTCGTCTGCCAATGCTGTTAGCATATACCCCCTATAATATGATACTATCGTAGCACTTTGTTAAGGTGGGCTTTTTCGCCAGACCTCAAAAAAAGAGATATGAATGCATATAGAGCCTTCTAATTTTCTAGAATGAAGTTCATCACATCCAGGTATCCAATGAAAATATGTAAATAACAACAAACTTACATATCTATATACAATAAGATGATGGTGGAGAGGCGGGTAACCGAAGGTCAATTGCCGTCGAAGATGCAACCATTCCGGTGTTTCCAGAGCCACCCGGTGGTGATGATGATGAGGGAGGCCAGTTGGTGCGCGATCACATAACGTAATGCACCAGGATTGGAAATCCATGCCGCCAATGGGTAGGTTGGCCGTGGAGCGAACCCATCCCAGGATCTCGAGCCAAATTTCTTGCGAGAAATAGTAGAGCACCAACAAATGCTGCATCGTTCCTTCTTCCTGATCGCATAAGGCGCACATGGGCTCGTGGGGGAGGCCGTGGCGGGCTAGGCGATCAGCCGTCCAACATTGGTCTTGCATCGTTAGCCACCTGAAGAACTTGATCCATAGTGACACCCAAGGCGAGCCTTTGGGCTAGGGCCGGCGCCACCGGGATCAAGAGCATCATCCCGGAGAGTTAGAAAGCTAGAAGAAGCGCGAGGATCGTATGGAGTAACGGTGAAACCCTATATGTGATATTAAATATTTAGTGAATTAAAGAAAATCGTTATTATGTCATTTCTCAAGCGGCATTTTGGCAGCAATTGAAAGCCGAGTAATACAACATCGTATAACTATCTATCATCATCAACCACTAATAATCTTAACAAATTCGTTTATTGGGCAACTATGATTATGAATGTGCATGCACTTATTGGCTCTTGGGAGGCCGTTCTCCCTCGCAGTGAGTGACCTTGATGCAACCTCGGCCGGCCATAGGTTTGCTTGCATCGACTGTGTGCGCGCCACCGCCACAAATACTTGAAGAAGTTGGAATGTTGAGGTTTTCCCTAAAGACCTGTTGTTGCGAACGCCTGTCACCCCTAATATCATTGTCGATGTTCTCGTTCGGCACATGTGTTCTGACACTCCTTTTGCAAGACGGTCCTCGAGGTCTTGGTGCATTTTTTTTGGCTTTGTCCAGGGTTACATCGCATGACTTCGGCCTTGTCACTGTTTTTCAAATTTTAGACCAACATCTCCTTTGGGCTAGGGCGGGCGCCACCGGGATCAAGAACATCATCCTGGAGAGTTGACTAAAGTTAGTTGGGGATGAGAAATCCATTTGTTTGCTCCGCACTCTCTACCATGCCTTAACATGCACATCGTTAGCGAGTGTATGCAATCTTATGCTGTAAAACTCTCCTTTCTACTCCTTTTGTTCGAAAAAAATTGTCCCAAGGCAGTTTCTCAAATGGATGTATCTAGCACTAACTTGGTGCTAGATACATCCGTTTGAGGGACAAGATTTTTCGGACGAAGGGAGTATCAATGAAAAGATACGCAACCTTTGCGTAGTCGCGAAAAAAATACGATAAGAAGGGTTCAACCGACACAACCGAAGATACGCAAATATCGCGTAAAGGGGAAGATATACGATAATTAATACGGGCAAATATCGTGTATAAAGGGGAGGATATACGATAATTAATACGGGCCAAATATCTCAAAAGGGTGAAAATATGCAGAAATTAATTCCCGGAGATAGATAGAGATAGAACTGCCGTGACCAGAGAGAGAGAGAGAGAGAGAGAGAGAGAGAGAGAGAGAGAGAGAGAGAGAGAGAGAGAGAGAGAGAGAGAGAGAGAGAGAGAGAAGGCGTGTGAGAGCTGTAGCAGAAACTGAAACCGCAAGATACAAACAACAGCCAGTGGAACAGGTCGTGTGGTTAGACTCCAGCTAGCGAGCAGCGGCGGCACAGAGCAAAAACAAAAACAGGGAAGCCCGTTGCGTTTCCCCCCACACCTCGCCCTCCCTCCCTCCCTCCCTCCCACGCGCACGAGCACGCAGATCGCTTCGCCGGCGTGGCTCACGCCGGCGCTCCGTGCCTCCGCGCCCCTAGCCGCGGTGGATGAGCGGCTGCCCCGTCGCCGCCGCCGCCGCCGCACCGTCCGAGTCCGGGCTCCAGGGCCGCTCCGGCCATGGCGAGCGTCGGCCGCAGCAGATCGAGGCGCAGGGGAGAGGTCGGCGGGCCGTTCGAGTGGGACGCGGCCCCTTCGGGGGACTACTCCGCCGATCACCATGGTCCGTGCTTGCCTGGTCCAGCCTCGTTCCGTACTAGTAGTAGTTTCTTGTAATCGTTCCTTCTTTTTTTTCTGGGTGCGTAATTCTTTGGCCTTTTCTTTTCGTTTGGAGGCCATACGGTAGAGATCCCGTACTTGATTTTGTTCAGGGCGTCCCTTGTTTGATCCTTGACGGTGAAGGTTTTTGAGGGGGTTTTGGTTCTCTCTCGTGTGTTATCGCGTCGAGAGAGAGATTGGGGATTGCTTTACTTCTTTCGTGCTTCCGTCCGCACCTTCGGGCTTGCTTGCACATTTAGCATCCTCCATTTCCTTTAGGTTTTGCTTATATTTCGGAATTAAATTCCCTGTTTTTACCCACTTTTTTCTTGTTTTATTTAAAAGGATTTCGCGGATTAATCATTACTGAAAATGACGTTTCTTTGGCTGCGCTCGCTGTCTAATCAGAAGAATTTATAATTAAGAGTAGGTTCCCATTAGTGTATGCTCGTAGAGAGATATACCTTAAAGCAATCAGTAAAATATTGTGCACTTTTCTTTTTTACATACATCCCTGTTGTTTTAAGCAAACGGACGGGGACATAATAACTTTCTCATGTACTTTAGGTCTTAGTCAAGCCTTTATTGGGAGAGAGAAGATTCTTGTTTCGAATTTCAAATGGCTGTAGCGGACAGATCTTTCCTTGCTTCCTTTCTTCCTTGTTCTTTAATTTGAAGTTACACTGATGTTCCGTGGGAGTTCTAGGACAAAAGCTACCCCCTAAACTAGACGTGTGATAAATGCAGTTTCCCCCGTCCTTCACTGTTTTGGAATGAACTGTAGTAGACTGCGTGGGTCCTAAAGATCCTACACCCTAGCCTAGAGGCATGTAGAGGAAATGTGACAATTCCCACCAGATCACGCAAAGAAACCTCATTTGCCCGTAATTTGCTGGATATTTATTGTAAGCAAAAGCATTAAATTATGGTCTTTTGTGTCCCCATGTCAGCTGGACGGACGCCGTGCAGGTTCATGGCCAAGTGGCCTTCTTATTCTAACCACTGGCCTTCTTATTCTATCACCAAGAGAATCTTTGTTTGAATTTGTCTGAGCCTGTAGAAGAGCCGTAACTTATTCTGTGTTGGTTACCTGATGCTGAATGAATTGACCGTTTGTTCTAAAAGAAGTAGTAGTAAGGTTGGTACAAATTCAATCTGCCACTCTTGAATCAAAGTAAATATTGTGTGCTCCATACGATGAAACACTAATTTTTACTCCCTCCGTCCCATAATATAAGAGCGTTTTTACACCAGTGTAGTGTCAAAAATGCTCTTATATTATGGGACGGTGGGAGTACTTTTTTAAGGCACTAATTGTTACACCCTCTGTTTCCTGATGTAAGACGCTTTGACAGTTCAATTACATTTAGAAACAGAGGTAGTACTTCATAGTACTAGCTATTCAGCACAGTTACACGGTATGTAACCCCCAGGTTTCACCAGTAGACACTGAATCCTACATAGTCCAGACACAATCATTTTATTTAAGTTGAAGGTAATCCGAAAACTCCATGCTATGTTTCTACATTGAGTTCTGATGGACTCCCATCACACATAGACATTTTTACTCAGGGTTCAACACTTACTATGATGATGTTTCTACACAAGCAGGTTCTTCTGATTTTTTATTTTCTTATATTTTTAAAAATTAAACTGCATGAAGCTATTCGAAGAAATGACATCATGGTGAAGCTCTTTGTACTTTTCTTTCAAGAGCTGTTGTTCTACCAGATATTTGCTTGTAATTTTGTGCTAGGTATATTTCCATCCTACTATGCCATCGTTTCCCGGATCTAGTAAAACAGTGAACTGGAGCTGAAGACTCCTCTCTATGTGGCCTTTGTTTTTCCCTTTCCCCACAGAAAATTTAGTTTGACATGAAGTTTCTTCTTCTTGCCATGATATCATATTGCTTCTTCTGCCAATTTTCGTTGCTATACAAATTATTTACTGTCTCTTTTCTCTTTAAACCAGGGGCTGGGTCATCGAGGAAACAAGCAAGTAACTCTGGGATACTCTCCCACACTCTGGTGAGTGACCCGTGTTTAGCTAAAGAGCTATATCATATGATACGTATGTTCGCAATTTAACCTAGAAAGCTTAAAACATGCACACTTTTCTCTTCTGTGATACTAAGGCCCTGTTTGGAGACCCGCCACTCCACCACTCCGCTCCCGGAGCTGGAGTTAAAAAGTACGGACCTGGGAAAGAGATGCTCCGCAGCTCCTCGTATTTTTAGGAGCTGGAGTGACTCCGAACAGGGCCTAACTATAACCCTCTGATATGAAACTGGAGAGCTTAAATTGGTTTACATGTGTTGCTCTAATATCAACAATTGATGTGCGCTCTGCAGTATCGAGTTTACTTCAAATGTGTGCATGTTATTCTGTTGGCCATAGCAGGATTATTCTGTTGTAGTAGTGACGGGCGCTATGGCTGCAAATGGACTCCTTATTTGCCTTAGCTTATAGCTAGCGATAGCTCTGCTATTCCATGTAGGTATACTTGTGACAAAATAGCATGGTAAGTTAGAAATTCAACTGTTCTAGAAAGCCAAGATACACGATTTATAACGTTTAACTATGAGAAATCCCTACCAAGAGACTTAATCTTTCTCCTTTTTAATACCCCAACATTCATATTTTTCAAGGATTAAGTACTTGATTTTGTGAAAATTACTAAACCTATCATTTTATGATCCTTTCAACCTGTATTAGTATTTTCTTTATCCAGAGCAAAATGCTTGTGCCTTGCAATGTAAGGGACTGATGGAGCAATCATTTAAACAACTGTTGCAATATAACAAAACATAACTTATAACCTCTACTTAATGGATGACAACTGTGATAATTTTCAAATGAATTAAGAGGTAATGCCAGTGAATGTGAACGGATCTCTACGAACTCAGATGTTTATAAGAGTATAGATAAAGATAAATATGCTTACCTTATGTGACCTATCTTGGGTGCATATTTTGTTCCTTTTCTATTTTTACCATATGTGACTTATCTTGGAATAGCTTGGAGATAGCTAGCCATAACTTTCTATCTGCAAAAGAAGTGGCTTAACTCCTTAGAAATCCACTAAAATTTTGTAGTTATCCTCTGCTATCAAACTTTTTTGCCCCAGTTATTTGATTGTTTAACTTTTTTTCAGTTTGACGAGGAAATCAGGAAAAGTAAACCAAGACAGTCCAGCTGTGTACCGATGAAAAAGCTAATAGATGAAGAGTTCTTGAAAGATGTCAATGCCAGGCATACTTCACCAGGTGCTGTAGGAAGACTAATGGGTCTTGATTCACTCCCTACCTCGTCTGGGACCCATAGCCAGCACAGAAGTAGCAGAAGTCATGCACACAAGACGCCATCTTTTATTTCTCATGATAGATATGTTCCACAGAGGAGAAAGAATGATGAGATGCCAGAGGTCAAAGATGTTTTTGAGGTTATGGATGTGATGGGAGTAAAGGCACACCGAAGCCCAAGAGGTAGAAATGGAAATACAACTTCCAGATTTGATGCAGCTGAGAAGGCTAATCTAGATTTCATAAGGCACAAATTTATGGATGCAAAACGTCTTTCTACAGATGAATCCCTTCAGATGTCAGAAGAGTTGAATGAGACACTTGATGCATTGGTATCTAATAAGGATCTTCTTTTGGAATTTCTTGAAAAACGCGATCTGGGTTCTGCCTCCTCTAATGGAAACTGCATTACAATATTGAAGCCATCTAAAAGAAATCAATTTATTGATGCAGACAACATCTGTTCACATGATAATGATACAGAAAGCTTTTTCCGCAAGCAAAATGAAGTGAAATACCCCACGAGGAAACCACATACTAAGTTATCCAGTCAATCCCCAAGAGAAGACTCTGGTTCATCGAGGCAGAAACTATCAAGGTCAAGTCAGGAAATCAGTGATAAACGAGCTTGTCCCACACGGATTGTTGTCCTGAAGCCATGCTTTGAGAAAGCTCAGGACCTTGAAGGATCCTTCGGCCTACCACATGAAATCCCTCATTCTGATTACAGAAGGCACACAGCATGCCAGTGTGCTGGCATGTGGAGTCCATATACTGATGAGTCCATGTGTCAAGTATCCCCTGGCGATCCTGAAACGTCAGGCCATATAAAAAAGGGATCTAGAGAAATTGCTAGAGAGGTTGCAAAACAAATGAGAGCTGCTAGGGGCCGTGTTCTCCAACCAGACACCAGCACAATTTTGTCAGATGAAAGCTCACAGTTTGTGTCATCTCTTGCTAAGGTCAAGAATTCGGAGAGAGTCCATAGGTCTTCTGAATTATGTGACGGTTGGGCTTCTCCCACCTTCAACACTTCGCCAGCATATTCAAATGACACATCAGTCATAAATGAAGCAAAGAAACAGCTCTCTAGCAGATGGAAGATAGCGCATCAATTTCAGCATCAAGAACCTGAGAATAATGGCTTCGGCGTGCTTGGAGACATGTTTGTTCTCTCTGACGAGGAAACATCAGAAGTTGCTACCCAAACAATGTCATACCAGAAATGTCCAAAGGGAGAACTGCAGCGAAACAGAGTGCCAGTCTCGTGTAGCAATCCTCTTGGCATCAGCAGCAAGGATGGTTGGAGAGGTGTAGCTCCAAGCAATTCAGCAAGGTCTAAATCTCTTCCATCATTCTCTAACCATGGAGTTCAAAAGTCGAGCAACAGAAAAAGAACGGGTAGGCAAAATGAGTTTTCTATGCTTAAAGATGTTCTCAAAATAGGACCCCATGATTCTGAGTACGCATGTCATAGTAGACAAAGAAAATCCCTGGTCGGAGGTTCACCTTTTCGTGGTGATGAAGATCAAGTGCTCCCAGATGATGAGGGAAGAACCATGATTGACCATGAGATACATGTGAGTTCTCAGGAAGCACCAGATGTTATTGACATGCCAGATTCATCTGAACAGACACTTGCACATACCGTGAATTCTGGCCATGAATTAGATGGAGTGCGTCATCTGGATACCAGTTCTGCAGTTTTTCAACAGAATAAAGAACCACTTTCTCCTGCTAAACTGAATCAGCACATGCATCAACAGCCATCGACAGCATTTGATTTCTGCCTTCATGTTCCTAATTTTGACAATCTGCTGGCTCAGGTATATCGCATGTACCATCTAATTTTAGCTTATTATGCAGTTTTTTTCTTGTATCCTTAATAAATTCCTGTGGATATACATTAATTTATATGAAGGGGAGCCTTGGCGCAGTGGTAAAGCTGCTGCCTTGTGACCATGAGGTCACGGGTTCAAGTCCTGGAAACAACCTCTTACAGAAATGTAGGGAAAGGCTGCGTACTATAGACCCAAAGTGGTCGGACCCTTCCCCGGACCCTGCGCAAGCGGGAGCTACATGCACCGGGCTGCCCTTTTTTTTATACATTACTACATGTACATCCCATTTTTCTCCCCTCTTGTTTCCCTCAACCAGGTCTTTCAGCTCTTTGATAATTCTGGAAGCTCAATTGATTTATCGATTGCCATGTTTACCAACTTCTGATTGTATTCTATTGCAGGCCGAGGGGATTGAAAATCATGTGGATGATGTTTACGCAGCTCTGTTTAATCCGCCAACAGAAACAGAATCTCCTGTGGGGATTGACCACCATCATGGTGTTGACAATGACAATCAAGCCTCGTGGATTCACCCGACAGGATCAGAATCTCCGGTGAGCTTCAACAATGATGAGCAGCCAAGTCCAGTGTCTGTTCTTGAATCTTCCTTGGATGCTGAAGAAGTTTACTCAGGAGATTTCGAGAAAATTAGTGCCGATCTTCAAGGCAAGTGGTCGAGTTTTTCTTTGCCTATTCACCTTCCCTTTAAATTCTCAGCTCTTGAGTTTGACTTTCCGTAATATTACAGGACTGCGAATGCAACTTCAGCTTCTCAAGACGGAGACCACAGACGATGCAGACGACACCGATCATCTTACAGCGAGCGACGACGAGGTTGCCTCGGCAGATGAGCCACTTGCTGAAATGGAGATACTACCCCATGCTTTCGTGGATGAGGAAGAACGAGATTTCTCGTATGTGCTTGATATGCTCACCTTATTGGGCATTGATGACGCTTTCCAGGACAGGCTACTCGACGTGCGCTGCTTTTCGGAATATCCTGCTGGCCCTGATATATACGATATACTTGAGAACAAGTACAGCAGCCTCATTCTATGGCCGGCGTCGGAGAGGATGCTCCTGTTTGAGCTCACAAACACCGTGATTGCAGATCTGATAGCCTCTCTGGTGCATCATGGGTCAAAGGGGTTGCTGCGAAGGTTCTCATCCAGGTGGGATCAGGAGGGGTTTGTCGTTGATGTGTGGCAGAGGGTGTTCGAGATACGGCAAGAGATGGACGGTAACCAGGGCGACCCGCTGATGATGGACTTCGAGCGGCATGGCTCTGAGGATGGCGTCGATCTTGTCGGGAGGGAGATGGAGAGGATGTTGCTTAAGGATCTTGTGGTGGAAACCATTGCTGAGTTCCTGGGGACAGGATAATCTGGTGTAGCTTTTGTTGCTCCATGGTTTGCAGCGATTGCCATTTGAGCAGCTGAGATGCCGTAGGTTCGTTGTAGTGGATCATCATACAGACAGAGACAGGTGAAGGGATGTGGTTGTAACTATTAGTTGTAATAACTGTGGCCTAGGGTTCCCCTCCCAACTGGAGAAAAACCAGTGGATTTTCGGCGCGGAGATGGAGTATAAATGTGAATTTTTGGTATGAACTGGTTGATAATCATGCAGTTGCCTTGTTTGGTATGTTTTGAATGTGTGTTACATGAAATGATGCTTATGTTAGTCGTTGCTCTTCAGCGGCTTAGGATGTGGAAATTGCATACTCCCTCCGTTCCAAAATAGATGACTCAATTTTATACTAATTTTAGTACAAAGTTGAGTCATCTATTTTGGAACGGAGGGAGTAGAAGTCATCCCACTCCCCCCAACTATCCCTCGTTTGTCCGACAAGCTTTTAGACACCTTGGACGCAATCTTATGCAACTACGGCAATATCACAAGTGGTTCAGGTACGGAGCAACAACTCCACACCACCCGTGTGTCGCGGCCTGCACCTGCAACGTCGATCAGTGCGTTTGATTTGCACACCCAAAACCCTATATAAATCTGGCTAACATGCACGTAACGATGCACACCAGCAGCACTCCCCGGTCTCCTCCGCGCACGCGCCAAGATGGCCAAGGGGGCGCTCTACATCTACATGATGTTCGCGCTTGCACTGACGAGCTGCGCACTCGCGGGCCGCGTCCTCAACGACCATCCCGCGGCGCCTCCGGTAGAGACCGATCCATTGCCGGGGCCGACCGACCCGCCTGTCGACCCAGAGGTAGTGCCGGTCCCCGCGCCCACGGCGGCGTTGCCTTTGCCATCCAATGCCGCGGGCGCCGCTGGCGTAGCTCCGGCCGCTGGCGTTGGTGCAACGGCCAACGTAGGAGCCGGCGACAGCCCCCTGACGTTCTTCATGCATGACATCCTCGGCACCTCGTCGCAGACGTCGGCGCTCATGGTGACCGGGGTGGTGGCGAGCGCCGACGGCCTGGCCAGCGGCAACAACGTCGTCCCCTACGACAGCCTCGTCCAGAGCAACGGAAACGCCGTCAACGGCGGCTACAAGAACACCATCCCCTCCGTCAACGGTTCTGGCGGTGGCGACACGCCCCAGACCCAGAACCTCCTCCTCGGCATGACCACCGTCGTGGACGAGGAGCTCGCCGGGGGCCATGAGCTCGGCGCCGCGGCCGTCGGCAGGGCGCAGGGGTTCTACGTCGCGAGCTCGCAGGACGGCAGCAGCAAGACGGTCGTGCTGACGGCCATGTTCGGCGGCGAAGTGCACGGCGACACGCTCAGCTTCTTCGGGGTGCACCAGTTGGCGGCGCCGGAGTCCCGCATCGCCGTCATTGGCGGCACAGGGAAGTACGAGACCGCCAAGGGCTTCGCCGCCATCCGCACGCTGCACCCCGGCGACCAGCACGCCGCCGACGGCGTCGAGGGCCTCCTCCAGTTCGACATTCACCTCTCCTGAGCTGCTTCCCTAACTAGTGCTACCACATTCCAAGTGTTTGTCCTTCCAGGTTATATGATGCTCTGCCGTCGCGCTCAACATTTGTAATCTGAATTTCACGGCCTGTGCATTTTACTACCATAATACTCCTATATGTAATGCGAACTAAGTGTATATTTATGCATATTTTATGAAGAAAACTAAGTATATTTGTGATGTCCTGGCCTCCTGGGTCACATGAAATGAAATCCTGAAAAACTTAACTGTTTGGATGAGCTTACAGAACATAAACCACACGAAAAGCAGAGTGTCATGAGCTCCTACAAACAGAAAACAAATGGGTGCCAGGATACTAGAATTTAAGCAAAAAAGAAATAATAAAAAACTCTCTATTCATGTACTTTGAAAGGCTAAGGAGTTGACAAGAACATGATCACATGATTCTGATTTCCGAGACAAAACTTATGTATCAATGAAACTAAAATCAGGTAACGCATGTCATGTCACTAAAGAGTTGCATGGAAGAAGAATCCTGGGTAAGCTATCTGTAATCTATACGCCTGCAGCCGAGCTTGCCAAGGCACTAAAGAACGCTCCGTGTGAAGTATAATACAGATCCGACTTCGGTAACTCCTGCCCCTCATTTCTCATCCAAGATGCGTTTCTGGAAGTCCGAAACCATGCGTGGCAGGCCTTGCTTCAGAGAGACTTTTGGCTCCCAATTGAGAAGAGATTTGGCCTTTGAGATGTCAGGTTTTCTCATGTGCGGATCATCGGCGGTGTTGGGTTTAAATTCAACACGCGCACTTGGGTCAATTGTCTCTTTCACTACCTGTGGAATATAGTGCGGAAACGTTATTCCTCATAGGCAAAAAATGTATAAAAATATCCACTTTATGTTTAAACAAGAAGTGGAGGTCACTCAGTTTCGGTATCAAGGTCAGACCTGAGCAAGCTCCAACATGGTAAACTCCCCAGGGTTTCCCAAGTTGAAAGGTCCAATGTACTTATTTTCCATCAGAGTTATCAACCCATCAACCTACAAATTAACAGATGGTTAAAGTTTTTAAGATTCGAATGCATAAGGCATTGATGCAGTTTTGAACAACAAAACAGAAATCGCTGCTTCCACATTTAGACAAGGAAAAATGAACAAGTCAAGTACCAAATCTGAAACATATTGAAAGCTTCTTGTTTGCTTTCCATCACCATAAACCGTCATTGGCTGCTCTCGCAAAGTCTGGAAATGAGAGACAATGGATATTGGGTAATGCCAAATTTCTATGGTAGTCCTCCTTTTGAATAAGAGCTATGAATTAAGACAAACCTGTGCAACAAAGTTGCTAACAACCCGGCCATCATCTAAACACATACGAGGGCCGTACGTGTTGAATATGCGAGCAATTCTAACCTGAAGAAAGTTCCCTTGTCAAATTTGATCTTTAAGATATGTAAGACAGTAATGGAACACAGATAAAGCAGATCATAAGCAGAATCTTGCCAAATGTACTGTCCCTCTTTGATTCACTCCGTCCAGTTAAAAATATGTAAGCAATACCTTGAATATTCATTTTAAAAACTCAAGAGAAGACCTTCTACTCAAACTAAGAGCAGTCAATTTTACGCTCATTACTGTATGTTTTTACTTCAAAACGGCTACATGTAATGAGTTCCCAACATCACAAAGGTACTTTTTTCTGGCAAAAAATATATTTTGAGACAAACACATGGCACAATCTCTCCTGCTCATGATTGCCCAAAATGTAGTACATATAAACATACACAGACAGCATGAAGCACATGGGTCCAATATTTGGCATTTGAGCCCTCTCAAGTTCACTTACTCAAAAAGGAAATTACTGAAACATCACCTATAAATACCATCTCAGATACATAATGATTTTTTTTGCGGGTAGATACATAATGATTTTTGCCTGGTTTAATTGCACATCTTACCAGATCGTAAAACAAGCTTCGAGCCACACTACTAATATATGCTGAGGGGCGCCATGCAGTTAATTTTAGGCAACACATGACATTGCCAACAAGGAAGTCTACAGTTTGACTAAGACCACAATTCAGCAACTGCAGCTTTACCTCAACGCCAGCACCACGATGGTAATCCATGGTCAGAGTTTCTGCTGTTCTCTTTCCCTCGTCGTAACAACTCCTTACACCTACACATTGCCACAAAAATGGCACATATCAAAATGCAGTGGAGTGGGCAGACAGAAACGGGCAGTGGTTGAAATATAGTACTATTTGGCTTGTTGCGCATGAGAGATGTTATCTCCTCCAGATAAAATGAGCACACCTATGGGATTGACATGGCCCCAGTAACTCTCCTTCTGAGGATGCTCTAGAGGATCACCATACACCTCACTGGTACTGGTGAGCAAGAACCGGGCACCGACCCTCTTCGCCAGTCCCAGCATGTTCAACGTCCCCATCACATTTGTCTTGTGCATTATTAGTTAAGGAACCTATTAGGAACAGTATCGAAACAAAAACTACAGAAAACTCTAGGTTTTCTGGCAATGCAGGCACAACATTTCAATTTTCCTATGCCATTATTGACCTACTAGTATTTAAGCAATCCTTTCTATATACGCAACTGAATACATAAAAGCAAACAAACTCGAACATTTACAGTGGAAATGGAAAAAAAGGTTATGATGGTCTTGATTGGGTTGAATTTGTAGTGGACGGGGGAGGCGGGGCAGGCGAGGTGGTAGATCTGGTCGACCTCGAGGAGGATGGGCTCGACGACATCGTGGCGGATGAGCTCGAAGCGAGGGTTGGCGAGGTGGTGCGCGACGTTTTCCTTGCGGCCCGTGAAGAAGTTGTCGACGACGATGACGCTGTCCCCGCGGGCGAGGAGCTTGTCCACGAGGTGGCTGCCGACGAAGCCGGCGCCGCCGGTGACAACCACCCGCAGGGGCTTTTTGCGGACGCCGACGGGGAGGCGGCGCGGCGACGCGTTGGCGGTGGAGAAGGAGAAGACGCGGGGGTTTCTGATGGCAGAAGTGGCGGTGGCAGCGTATGCGGCGGAGGAGAGGGAGATAGGGTGCGGGGCGAGGGCGGGGTAGAGGAGGAAGAAGGAGGAGGCGAGGAGGAAGCCGAGGAGGACGAAGAGGAGGCGGTGCTCGCGGAGGAGGTAGGAGGCGAGGGAGCGGGAGAGGGAGGCGCGGTGGTGCGGGCGGTGCTGCTTGCTGAGGCTGGGCTGGCGGTGGAGCTGCTTCATGGTCAGACGGCGGCGGATCCGCTCGCCGGCGGGCGCGGAGGGAGTAGGCGAGAGTGAGGGGGGCGGACTGAGGAGGCGGCACGTGATGCGGGCGTGGAAAGCTGTGGTGGCCTGCTCCCCGCAGATGCCGCACGTGCGTGGAAACGTTCTTTGCCCTTTCTCCTGTGCACATTAGCGACTCATTCATTAATATTCCATTACTAGAGCAGTATAGTGTGGAAGATATCATTCAAGACCGCATAGCGCAGTGGATTAGCGCGTCTGACTTCGGATCAGAAGGTCGTGGGTTCGACTCCCACTGTGGTCGATATTTTTTTAAATGGGATTTCTATTTTTGTGGTTACTTATTTTCGTCCTGTCATCTTAACATTTTTTTTTCTATCCTCTCATGGTCCCAGCCTCACAAATACCCGAATACGGGGGCAAAGCTATTCGGGGGCAAAGCATATTTATCGTTACTTTGATGACGTCTTGACGAGTGGGACCACCTCAAAAATGCTCCATCAACCTCGCATCCCAGCCCATGGACACGGGATTTCTATTTCCGTGGTTACTTAATTCTACTTAGTTTTACCCCGTCACTCTAACGTTCTTATTTTTTTCTTTTATCCTCTCATAGTCCCAGCCTCGCAAATGCCCGAATACGGGGTCAAAGCATATTTATCGTTACTTTGATGACGTCTTGACGAGTGGGACCACCTCAAAAATGCTCCATCAACCTCGCATCCCAGCCCATGGACACGGGATTTCTATTTCCGTGGTTACTTAATTCTACTTAGTTTTACCCCGTCACTCTAACGTTCTCATTTTTTTCTTTTATCCTCTCATAGTCCCAGCCTCGCAAATGCCCGAATGCGGAGTCAAAGCATATTTATCGTTACTTTGATGATGTCTTGACGAGTGGGACCACCTCAAAAGTGCCCCATCGACGTCGCATCCCAGCCCATGGACACGGTCGATATTTTTTGAAATGGGATTTCTATTTTTGTGGTTACTTACTTTCGCCCTGTCACCTTAACAATTTTTTTTCTATCCTCTCATGGTCCCAGCCTCACAAATGCCCGAATACGGGGGCAAAGCATATTTATCGTTACTTTGATGACGTCTTGACGAGTGGGACCACCTCAAAAGTGCTCCATCAACATCGCATCCCAGCCCATGGACACGGGATTTCTATTTCCGTGGTTACTTAATTCTACTTAGTTTTACCCCGTCACTCTAACGTTCTCATTTTTTTCTTCTATCCTCTCATAGTCCCAGCCTCGCAAATGCCCGAATGCGGAGTCAAAGCATATTTATCATTACGGGACCACCTCCAAAGTGCTCCATCGACGTCGCATCCCAGCCCATGGACACGGGATTTCTATTTCCGTGGTTACTTAATTCTACTTAGTTTTACCCCGTCACTAACTTTCTCATTTTTTTCTATCCTCTCATAGTCCCAACCTCGCAAATGCCCGAATGCGGAGTCAAAGAATATTTATCGTTACTTGGATGACGTCTTGACGAGTGGGACCACCTCAAAAGTGCTCCATCGACGTCGCATCCCAGCCCATGGACACGCGATTTCTATTTCTGTGGTTACTTAATTCTACTTAGTTTTGCCCCGCCACTCTAACGTTCTCATTTTTTATCTATCCTCTTATAGTCCCAGCCTCGCAAATGCCCGAATATGGGGTCAAAGCACATTTATCGTTACTTAGATGACGTCCTCACAAGTGGGACCACCTCAAAAGTGCTCGTCGCATCCCAGCCCATGGACACGAGATTTCTATTTTCGTGGTTACTTAATTCTACTTAGTTTTGCCCCGCCACTCCAACGTTCTCTTTTTTTCTATCCTCTCACAGTCCCAGCCTCGTAAATGCCTGAATGTGGGGTCAAAGCCCATTTATCGTTACTTGGATAACATCCTGACAAGTGGGACCACCTAAAAAATGCTCCATTGACATCGCATCTCGGGTCATGGACACAAAGCTAGGCCCAGCCAGCCAATGCAGCCTGTGTGCGTATCTGCTTAAGCGCCGCTCGATGGGTGTTTTAAGTAATTGGGTTGGCCTGTTCAGCCTGTGTGAACAGTGTCGAATAACCTTTTTTTATTTCTAGTCAATTTTAGGAATTCATATAACATTCATTTCAAATCCAGTTAATTTAATTCAAGTTCCTAAATTCATCATATCTTCATGAATATTCATTTTTAGCGTAGGCTCGTCTACACCCAGTGAAGAGAAAATTCACAAAAAATACTAAAAGATTCAAAAAAATCTGAATTTTTTCTGCATGCAAGATAATTTGGTGCTCCATCGATGTCGCATCCCAGCCCATGGACGCGAAGCTGGGTCAAGCCAGTGTGGCCTGTGTGCGTATCTGCTTAAGTACCGCTCGATGAGTGTTTTAAGTAATTGGGTCGGCCTATTCAGCTGTCTGAATAGTGTCGAATAACTTTTTTCATTTCTAGTCAATTTTAGGAATTCATATAACATTCATTTCAAATCCGGTTGAGTTGATTCAAGTTCCTAAATGAAGGAAATATGCCCTAGAGGCAATAATAAAGTTATTATTTATATTTCCCTATATCATGATAAATGTTTATTATTCATGCTAGAATTGTATTAACCGGAAACTTGATACATGTGTGGATACATAGACAAAATAAAGTGCCCCTAGTATGCCTCTGCTTAACTAGCTCGTTAATCAAAGATGGTTAAGTTTCCTGACCATAGACATGTGTTGTCATTTGATGAATGGGATCACATCATTAGGAGAATAATGTGATGAACAAGACCCATCCGTTAGCTTAGCATAATGACCGTTTAGTTGTATTGCTATTGCTTTCTTCATGACTTATACATATTTCTCTGACTATGAGATTATGCAACTCCCGAATATCGGAGGAACACCTTGTGTGCTATTGAAGGAAATATGCCCTAGAGGCAATAATAAAGTTGTTATTTATATTTCCTTATATCATGATAAATGTTTATTATTCATGCTAGAATTGTATTAACCAGAAACTTAGTACATGTGTGGATACACAGACAAATGATATCTACTACACAACCTTCTTCTTGTAGACGTTGTTAGGCCTCCAAATGCAGAGGTTTGTAGGACAGTAGCAAATTTCCCTTAAATGGATGACCTAAGGTTTATCAATCCGTGAGAGGCGTAGGATGAAGATGGTCGCTCTCAAGCAATCCTGCAACCAAACAATAAAGAGTCTCTTGTGTCCTCAACACACCCAATACAATGGTAAATTGTATAGGTGCACTAGTTCGGCGAAGAGATGGTGATACAAGTGCAATATGGATGGTAGATATAGGTTTTTGTAATCTGAAAATATAAAAATAGCAAGGTAACTAATGATAAAACTGAGCGAAAACGGTATTGCAATGCATTCAAACAAGGCCTAGGGTTCATACTTTCACTAGTGCAAGTTCTCTCAACAATAATAACATAATTGGATCATATAACTATCCCTCAACATGCAACAAAGAGTCACTCCAAAGTCACTAATAGCGAAGAACAAACGAAGAGATTATTGTAGGGTACGAAACCATCTCAAAGTTATCCTTTCTGGTCGATCTATTCAAGAGTCCGTAGTAAAATAACATGAAGCTATTCTTTCCGTTCGATCTATCCTAGAGTTCGTACTAGAATAACACCTTAAGACGCAAATCAACCAAAACCCTAATGTCACCTAGATACTCCAATGTCACCTCAAGTATCCATGAGTATGATTATACGATATGCATCACACAATCTCAGATTCATCTATTCAACCAACACAAAGAATTTCAAAGGGTGCCCCAAAGTTTCTACCGGAGAGTCAAGACGAAAATGTGTGCCAACCCCTATGCATAAGTTCACAAGGTCACGGAACTCGCAAGTTGATCACCAAAACATACATCAAGTGGATCACATGAACATGCCATTGTCACCACAAATAAGCATATGAAAGACATACATCAAGTGTTCTCAAATCCTTAAAGACTCAATCTGATAAGATAACTTCAAAGGGAAAACTCAATCCATCACAAGAGAGTAGAGGGGGAGAAACATCATAAGATCCAACTATAATAGCAAAGCTCGCGATACATCAAGATCGTGCCGAATCAAGAACGCGCGCGCGAGAGAGAGAGATCAAACACATAGCTATTGGTACATCTCTCAGCCCTGAGGGTGAACTACTCCCTCCTCGTCATGGAGAGCGCCAGGATGATGAAGATGGCCACCGGAGAGGGATTTCCCCCTCCGGCAGGGTGCCAGAATGGGTCTAGATTGTTTTTCGGTGGCTACGGAGGCTTGCGGCGGCGGAACTCCTGATCTAGGTTATTTTCTTGAGGTTTCAGTATTTATAGGAATTTTTGGCATCGGGAACAAGTCAGGGAGGTGCCCGAGTCGTCCACGAGATAGGGCGGCATTCCCGGGGGATAGGGCGCGCCCCTCACCCTCGTGGACGGCCCGAGACTCTTCTGGCCAAACTCTTTTACTCCGGGGCTTCTTTTAGTCCATAAAAAATCATCAAAAATTGGCACGTCAATCAGACTCCGTTTGGTATTCCTTTTCTGTAAAACTCAAAAACAAGGAAAAAACAGAAACTGACACTGGGCTCTAGGTTAATAGGTTAGTCCCAAAAATCATATAAAATAGCATATAAATGCCTATAAAACATCCTAGATGGATAATATAATAGCATGGAACAACCAAAAATTATAGATACATTGGAGACGTATCAAGCATCCCCAAGCTTAATTCCTGCTCGTCCTCGAGTAGGTAAATGATAAAAATATAATTTTTGATGTGGAATGCTACCTAGCATAATTATCAATGTAATTTTCTTTATTGTGGCATGAATGTTCAGATCCGCAAGATTCAAGACAAAAGTTTAATATTGACATAAAAATAATAATACTTCAAGCATACTAACCAAGCAATTATGTCTTCTCAAAATAACATAGCAAAGAAAGCTCATCCCTATAAAATCATATAGTTTGGCCATGCTTCATTTTCGTCACACAAAATGCTCCCATCATGCACAACCCCAATGACAAGCCAAGCAATTGTTTCATACTTTAGTATTCTCAAACTTTTTCAACTTTCACGCAATACATGAGCGCGAGCCATGGACATAGCACTATGGGTGGAATAGAATATGATGATGGAGGTTGTGTGGAGAAGACAAAAAAGGAGAATTTCTCACATCGACGCGGCTAATCAATGGGCTATGGAGATGCCCATAAATTGATGTCGATGCAAGGAGTAGGAATTGCCATGCAACGGATGCACTAGAGCTATAAATTTATGAAAGCTCTGTTGGGGAATGAAGTAATTTCAAAATTTTCCTACGAACACTCACGATCATGGTGATGCATAGCAACGAGAGGGGAGAGTGTGTCCATGTACCCTCGTAGACCGAAAGCGGAAGCGTTATCACAACACGGTTGATGTAGTCGTATGTCTTCACGATCCGACCGATCCAAGTACCGAACGTACGACACCTCCGACTTCAGCACACGTTCAGCTCGATGACGTCCCACGAACTCCGATCCAGCAGAGCTTCACGGGAGAGTTCCGTCAGCACGACGGCATGATGACGGTGATGATGTTGCTACTGACGCAGGGCTTTGCCTAAGCACCGCTACGATATAACCGAGGTGGAATATGGTGGAGGGGGGCACCGCACACGGCTGGAATAGATCATCAGATCAACTTGTGTGTTCTAGGGCGCCCCTGCCCCTGTATATAAAGGATCAAGGGGGAGGTGGCCGGCCAGGAGGAGGGCGTGCCAAGGGGGGAGTCCTACTCCCACCGGGAGTAGGACTCCTCCTTTTCCTTGTTGGAGTAGGAGAGGGAAGGAAGGGATAGAGGAGGAGAAGGAAAAAGGGGGATGTCGTGGTTCTAAGACTGACAGTAGAATAGGGGGGGTAGGAATGTAGAGGCAAGATCCTAGCTATGAAGGAGTTGTACACGCGAGTTTTACGAGTTCAGGCCCTTCTCGGAGGAAGTAACAGCCCTACGTCTCGGAGCCCGAAGGCGGTCGACTGGATATATGCGTGTGAATTACAGAAGGTACGAACCCTTGTCCTAGAGGAGGGGTGGCTTATATAGAGTGTGCCAGGACCCCAGCTCCCCTCCGTTACATAGGGTTCAATGTTCATAAAGGAGGAGCGTTACTGGTAACGTGCGTAGTAAAGTGCTATAAATGTCCATAAAGCTATGACTTAAACCCCGACCGTTGCGGAGTGAAAGGCTTCACATCTTCTGGTGGTCGAGTGGTTGTTAGCATGGTCGAGTGTCTTCAAGGTGGTCGAGTGAACACATCTTCATGGTCGAGTGGATGATGGTTTTTCTTCGACTGCTTCTGGTTCTTTGTAGAGATGTCCTTGGGGAGGGTATGTTGGACAGATCCATGACCCTACCCTAGGTACATAGCTTCATCACTAGCCCCCGAATGGATCAGGGTTTGAGTGAGGAAGGAGTTGGGAACGCTTCCGACTCATTCTTTGTGCTGTGAGTATAACTCGTTCTGGAACAATGAACCGAGGAGACAACATCAACTTCTTTTTCAGTTGCCTTGGTCCATTCTTAGTTTTTTTTTGTCGAGTGAACTTTCACGGTAGAATTCCGAATGATAATGTGGAGGATGTTTTCGGTCTGGCGGGTTGCTCTGCTCTCCACGGATTTCGCGGGATTCGAATATCGGGAAGCGCGCCAGACGGGCAAGACCGTGGTAATCGGGACGGATTAGGCAAGTCTCCTCAATCTCCGCACCACCTTTTTCGCCACGTACTGCGAGCGCGACTGTTGCGGGATTTGTTTAGATCGTCCGGGTCCACCAGTCAGTCACTCGGGGAACGACCTTATAAAAGGCACCGGACCAGGCCTCTGCCCCGTGCGCTCCCATTCACTTTTCTTCTTCCTCCGACCTCTCCGCCACGCTCGCTTTTGCTCTCGTCGCCGGACCCTTGCTCGAACTCGATCCGTTGCCATGGGGAAAGAGAAGACGGTGGCGCTGGAGCGCGCGAAGAAGGCGACCGCGAAGGCGAAGGGCAAGTGGACCAGCCGGGGTGGATCCTCGTCGAGATCCGGCCTGCCGCCGGGCTGGATCCAAGGCAACTGGATCCGCTCGATGATCAGCCAGGACGACCTCGATGACCTGGTGGAGGGGGGACTGATCCCCCACAAGTCGGCGCGGCTCCCGAGGAACGAGACCGAGCCGCAGCCAAGGGAGGGTGAGTGCGTTCTCCTCGCCACCCACGTCGATCGCGAATTCTCACTGCCTCCCCATCCTTTCTTCTGGGGCGTTTTGAACTTCTTTGGGGCTCAGCTCCACCATTTCACTCCAAACACCATAGTCTATCTGGCTGCTTTTGTGTCAATGTGTGAAAAATTCTTGGGTTGTCGACCGCACTGGGGTCTTTTCAAACACATCTTCACCTGCCGCTCCCAGTCGGTCAAAAAGGCCAATCCGAGTGATGAGAGGACGCACGTGATCCAGATGTGCGAGGGCCTAGGGATCCAGATGAGGAACAAGAGCACCTTCCCAGCAATGATCCTTCCCAACTCGGTCCGGGGTTGGCAGTCGACTTGGTTTTACTGTAAGGACCAGCCGACCCTGGGTCAGTCGATTGGACTTCCTCCCTTCTCTTTGGCTCGAGTGAAGAAGCCCTCCTCCCTGAAGGTGGTCCCAGAAGAGAAGGCGCATGTCAAGGTGCTGGTCGAGCGGGTCGTCCAACTCGTCCGCGACGGGGTGACTCGGATGGACCTGCTGGAGGTCTTTCTCGGTCGATGCATCCAACCGCTTCAGGCATGCGATCATCCGATGTGGATGTACTCTAGGCTCGAGGACTCCACTCGGATCCACCCGGAGGACGTCAGCGAGGACATCTTGGAGAAGTGGCTGATGGGAATCACCAGCAACAAAGACAACCCTCGGGGGTCTAGGAGGGTGATTCCGTTCGACCACTGGCGTCAGCCGGAGCAGGTATGATTCTGTTTTGTCAAGTATCTTTCCGATTTACTGTGTGACACCTTGTTGACGGTCGACTGTACTACTTTTGCTCATTGTTCTTTCAGGCTCTCATTGACATGTACTCGATGCCCAACAAAGTGCAGGAGCAAGACGTCGAGGAGGGAGCGAGCGAGGGCGAGAGCGGCGAGTGGCACTCGGATGCAGAGGAGGACGAGGAGAGCGACAACTCGAGCGATGACCAAGAAGTCGACTCTCCTCCTCGCAGAGAGAGGAGATCCAAGCACGCACACGACCCGGCGAGCACCCTGGACCTGGCGACCGCGCCGACTGGGAAGTCTTCGAAGCGCCCCCGGACGTCTTCTCCAGCACCGATTGAGAAGGCCTCAAAGCAGCCCAAGGTTGTGCCGCCTCCAGCTCCAAAAGAACCGAAGGCCACCTCCTCCAAACTGCCCAAGGCTTTGCCCAAGATCAAAGTGACTGTCCCTACCATCTCCGGGTAATCGTCTGACTTGTTCTTTTCATCGACTCGAGCAACAGAACGTAACCGACTGAGTACGGACACTTGCAGAGCTGCTACATCGGGAACCTCTTCCCTCCAGTATCGAGACGAGGAGATGGAAGATGCGGTTACCTCTAACCCAGGTAGAAACTCTTATGATCTTGTTCTTGATTCCTTGGTCGATTGCATTCTAGCGGTTCACTTGGGGTCGAATGATCTGTCTTGCAGCTCCACCCAATGTCATCGATCTTCCAGATGACGATGAAGATGTGGCTCTTAAGCCCAGGAAGAGCAAGAAGGTAGCAGCTGGCAAGATGTCTCGGCAAGGGCCAACAACAACACCACCCGTTCGTCAACCTGAAGACGCAGGCAGGGCCTCTGTAACCTTCGTTGCACCCTTGTCGAGTGAGCCCCCCGCGCCGTCGAGTGCACCGGTGATTCCTTCAGTCGTCCAACTCCACGCCACGGAGCTCCAAGCTGCCACACCTGGGTCGACTGCTCTCTTCTTCACCAGCTACCCCGTCTCGGACAACCAGTCGGAAGCGGCTGCGGAAGCCATCCGACAGGCTGACGTGATGATGGAGCGGATGAAGGTGGTGCATGAGAATAGCCAGGCTGCCTACGACGCCAGCGCTGCTCTCCGGGCCAATGTCCAGGTAAGTAGACTTTTCGACTGCTCTTGTTCTATCAGGATATGCTACCCGAATTTTTTTCTTCTACACAATCTCCTGTTGTTTGCGTAGAATCAGTGCACCCACTGGGTGTTTTATTGTCTTTGGTAGTTGCGTTCTTCCACTAGGTCTGGGCGAGTAGGATCTGAACCGGTGGGGGCACGCTAAGTGCACCCACTGGGTGTAGTCCCCGAGACCGCGATCGACTACTGGCAGTCTACTGGGGTCTGAGTTCTACCTTCCTTTATTTTCTTCTACTCGACTCGGGCGGACCGGTCGAGTAGGATCTGAACTGGTGGGGGCACGCCAAGTGCACCCACTGGGTGTAGTCCCCGAGACCGCAGTCGACTGGGGTCTGAACAACTTTTTTTTGACTTGACCCGGGCGGACCGGTCGAGTTGGGTCTTAATCAGCGGGGGCACGCCAAGTGCACCCGCTGGGTGTAGCCCCCGAGACCACAGTCGACTGTTTGCAGTCGGCTGGGGTCTAAGCGAACTTCTTTAAGTTTTATCCACTTGGAAGTGAACAACCTTTGATCTTGTCGATTGACACGTCTTTCGCCTTCTGCAGAAGTCTTGTACTCTCATTTCCAAGTTTGCTGAACTTGAGGAGAAGCAGAGGCAACTCAACCTCGACTTGGAGTTGGCCCAGCAGAATCTGAAGAAAGCTCAAGACGAAGCTGCTGGTATGGAAGGTAACTGCCTGTCGACTGTCTTTTTTTTTAAACATTTCTTCGAGCTCTTGTCTGATCCGATTGCTTCTTTTGTAGAGAAAATGAAGTTAGCTCTGGAGAAGAAGGACTCAGACCTCGCCGCTGCGCAAAAAGCAGCCTAAGATAAAACTGCTCTCGCAGACCAGAAGCTGGCTTCAGTTGGAACGCTGGAAGGGGAGGTGAACAGGCTGAAATCTTGCCTCAATGAATCTAACCGTGAAGTGACTAGTCTGAAGAAGGACAAGGTTGCCCTGAATGAAAATTTGGAGTCCGCGATCCGCAAGAGGAATGACACAGAAGCTTATCTGAGGACTCTTGCCAAGAAGCTCTATCTCATGCTGGAAGGTATTTCTTTTAAACCGACTGTGTTGATGCTTGTGAACGGATCCTGCCCGGTCGACTCACTAATTTTTGGCTGCAGAATCCTGCCAAGACTTTGACGAGGAAACTAGAAAGGTCGAGACGGGTCTGGACCCTATCGCTTCTCTAGTTTGCGACGAAACTGCAATGAACATGCTCCGACTAGAGTCCCGTATCGCCAGCGCCACAAGCTACCTCGTGCGCCTGAAGGAGGTAGTCTCCCGAATCGACTCATTGCTTTGACCAAGGGCGACACTTCAAAATGACCTGGAATCCCTGATGGCTCGACTGAATGAGATCCCTGACCGAGTGCAAGAATGGAAGAAGTCCTCCGCCCGGTGTGGTGCTGACGTGGCGCTGTCCTTGGTGTGAGTCCACTGCAAGGAGGCTCGTGAAGACAAGCTGGCTGCGATCAAGGTCGCTAACACCAAAAAGCATGACTTACAGTCCTTCATGGAAACTTTCATCGCTGCTGCTACTCAGATCGCGGATGGGATCGACTTGGACGAATTCGTCGAGCCTGCCAGCCCTCCTCCTGCCGAGTGAACAAACTTATGAGACTTGAATCTGCTTTAAATTTGCCTCAGAATGCCGAGTGGTTGCTATAACCGTTAAACTCCTTCGGGTTTGATGCTCGAATACTTTTGGTTTGCTGCTTGGAACTTTAGGATTTATCCGAATTTGGTTTATCTCCGAATACGCTTGTGTTTTGCCTTTGAATGGGCTTTGTTCACTGCTCGGAATAGTCTTTGCGCTGGAGATGCAACTCTGAAGTGGTGGCTCCAGTCGACCTGCACCTCGTCGTCCTTGCGGATAGGGATGGAGCGCACGTTGTACTTGTGTTGTAGCTCCGAAGGAGAAGGTTGCAGTCGACCTGCACCTCGTCGTCCTTACAGATAGGGATGGAGCGCACGTTGTACTTGTGTCGTAGCTCCGAAGGAGAAGGTTGCAGTCGACCTGCACCTCGTTGTCCTTGCGAATAGGGATGGAGTGCACGTCGTACTTGTGGCGTAGCTCCGAAGGAGAAGGTCGCAGTCGACCTGCACCTTGTCGTCCTTGCAGATAGGGATGGAGTGCACGTTGTACTTGTGGTGTAGCTCCGAACCTCCGAGTGGGAGGGTCGCTCCCCACTCGGTAGGATTTTACAAACTTAGGCGAGTACTAGACTGTAGCTAAGCCCCGGAGTGGGAGGGTTGCACTCCACTCGGTAGGATTTTTTTAAACTTAGGTGGGTATTGGACTGCAGCTAAGCCCCCGAGTGGGAGAGCCTAGGCGAGTACCAGACTGCAGCTAAGGCCCCGAGTGGGAGGGTTGCTCTCCACTCGGTAGGATTTTTAAACTTAGGCGAGTACTGGGCTGTAGTTAAGCTCCCGAGTGGGAGAGTTGCTCTCCAGTCGGTAGGATTTTTTAAACTTAGGCGAGTACTGGACTGCAGCTAAGCCCCCGAGTGGGAGGATTGTTCTCCACTCGATGGGATTTTTTCAAACTTAGGCGAGTACCGGACTTCAGCTAAGTCTGCAAGTGAGAGAACTTAGGCGAGTACTGGACTGTAGCTAAGCCCCCGAGTGGGAGGATTGCTCTCCACTCGGTGGGATTTTTTTCAAACTTAGGCGAGTACCGGACTGCAGCTAAGTTTCCAAGTGAGAGAACTTAGGCGAGTACTAGACTGCAGCTAAGCCCCCGAGTGGGAGGATTGCTCTCCACTCGGTGAGATTTTTTCAAACTTAGGCGAGTACCGGACTGCAGTTAAGTCTCCAAGTGAGAGAATTTAGGCGGGTACTGGACTGCAACTAAACCCCCGAGTGGGAGGATTGCTCTCCACTCGGTGGGATTTTTTCAAACTTAGGCGAGTACCGGACTGCAACTAAGTTTCCAAGTGAGAGAACTTAGGCGAGTACTGGACTGCAGCTAAGCCCCCGAGTGGGAGGATTGCTCTCCACTCGGTGGGATTTTTTCAAACTTAGGCGAGTACCGGACTACAACTAAGTTTCCAAGTGAGAGAACTTAGGGGAGTACTGGACTGCAGCTAAGCCCCCAAGTGGGAGGATTGCTCTCCACTTGGTGGGATATTTTCAAACTTAGGCGAGTACCGGACTGCGGCTAAGTTTCCAAGTGAGAGAACTTAGGTGAGTACTGGACTGCAGCTAAGCCCCCGAGTGGGAGGATTTCTCTCCACTCGGTGGGATTTTTTCAAACTTAGGCGAGTACCGGACTGCAGCTAAGTCTCCGAGTGAGAGAACTTAGGCGAGTACTGGACTGCAGCTAAGCCCCCGAGTGGGGGGATTGCTCTCCACTCAGTGGGATTTTTTCAAACTTAGGCGAGTACCGGACTGGAGCTAAGTCTCCGAGTGAGAGAACTTAGGCGAGTACTGGACTGCAGTTAAGCCCCCGAGTGGGAGGATTGCTCACCACTCGGTAGGATTTTCTTTCAAACTTAGGCGAAACAGATTCGCGGCTAAGCCCACCCACTAGGGGATTTTAGAGGTAAATAAAAGCAACAACAATCATGCGAGAAGACTGAAAAGCTCTTGTCTTTGATGAACAAATTACAAAGGTACTTCTTATTACATTTTATTCGAATGAGTGCTTAAGTATAAAAGGGGCGGAGCAGCTCCGCGTTCCAAGCCCGTGGCTCGTCTTTCTGATGCTCAACACTGTAAAGATGATATGCTCCATTGTGGAGGACTTTGGTGATGATGAAGGGGCCTTCCCAAGCCGGGGCGAGCTTGTGCGATTTCTGTTGATCCACTCGAAGAAACAGGTCTCCTTCTTGAAAGGCTCGACCCCTCACATTTCTGGCGTGGAATCGACGCAAGTCTTGCTGATAAATGGTCAACCGGATCAAGGCCATCTCTTTTTCATCCTCTAAGAGATTGACTGAATCTTGCCGGTGTTGGGGAACGTAGTAATTTCAAAAATTTCCTACGCACACGCAAGATCATGGTGATGCATAGCAACGAGAGGGGAGAGTGTGATCTACGTACCCTTGTAGACCGACAGCGGAAGCGTTAGCACAACGCGGTTGATGTAGTCGTACGTCTTCACGGCCCAACCGATCAAGCACCGAAACTACGACACCTCCGAGTTTTAGCACACGTTCAGCTCGATGACGATCCCCAGACTCTGATCCAGCAAAGTGTCGGGGAAAAGTTCCGTCAGCACGACGGCGTGGTGACGATCTTGATGTTCTACCGTCGCAGGGCTTCGCCTAAGCACCGCTACAATATTATCGAGGATTATGGTGGAAGGGGGCACTGCACACGACTAAGAAAACGATCACGTGGATCAACTTGTGTGTCTATGGGGTGCCCCTGCCCCCGTATATAAAGGAGTGGAGGAGGGGAGGGCCGGCCCTCTCTATGGTGCGCCCTAGGGGAGTCCTACTCCCACCGGGAGTAGGATTCCCCCTTTCCTAGTCCAACTAGGAGTCCTTCCATGTAGTAGGAGTAGGAGACAAGGAAGGGGAAGAGGGAAGAGAAGGAAGGAGGGGGCGCAGCCCCTCCCCCTAGTCCAATTCGGACTAGGCCTTGGGGGGGGGGCTGCCTCTCCCTCTCCCCTAAAGCCCAATAAGGCTCATATACTTCTTCTCCCGTATTCCCGTAACTCCCCGGTACTCCGAAAAATACCCGAACCACTCGAAACCTTTACGATGTCCGAATATATTCGTCCAATATATCGATCTTTACGTCTCGACCATTTCGAGACTCCTCGTCATGTCCCCGATCTCATCCGGGACTCCGAACTCCTTCGGTACATCAAAACTCATAAACTCATAATATAACTATCATCGAAACCTTAAGCGTGCGGACCCTACGGGTTCGAGAACAATGTAGACATGACCGAGACACATCTCCGGTCAATAACCAATAGCGGAATCTGGATGCTCATATTGGCTCCTACATATTCTATGAAGATCTTTATCGGTCAGACCGCATAATAACATACGTTATTCCCTTTGTCATCGGTATGTTACTTGCCCGAGATTCGATCGTCGGTATCTCAATACCTAGTTCAATCTCGTTACCGGCAAGTCTCTATACTCGTTCTGTAATACATCATCTCGCAAGTAACTCATTAGTTGCAATGCTTGCAAGGCTTTATGTGATGTGCATTACCGAGAGGGCCCAGAGATACCTCTCCGACAATCAGAGTGACAAATCCTAATCTCGAAATACGCCAACCCAACATGTACCTTTGGAGACACCTATAGAGCTCCTTTATAATCACCCAGTTACGTTGTGACGTTTGGTAGCACACAAAGTGTTCCTCCGGTAAATGGGAGTTGCATAATCTCATAGTCATAGGAACATGTATAAGTCATGAAAAAAGCAATAGCAACATACTAAACGATCGAGTGCTAAGCTAACGGAATGGGTCAAGTCAATCACATCATTCTCCTAATGATGTGATCCCATTAATCAAATAACAACTCTTTGTCTATGGTTAGGAAACATAACCATCTTTGATTAACGAGCTAGTCAAGTAGAGGCATACTAGTGACACTCTGTTTGTCTATGTATTCACACATGTATTATGTTTTCGGTTAATACAATTCTAGCATGAATAATAAACATTTATCATGAAATAAGGAAATAAATAATAACTTTATTATTGCCTCTAGGGCATATTTCCTTCAGTCTCCCACTTGCACTAGAGTCAATAATCTAGTTCACATTGCCATGTGATTTAACACCAATAGTTCACATCATTATGTGACCAACACTCAAAGGGTTTACTAGAGTCAATAATCTAGTTCACATCGCTATGTGATTAACACCCAAAGAGTACTAAGGTGTGATCATGTTTTGCCTCTGAGAGAAGTTTAGTCAACGGGTCTGCCATATTCAGGTCCGTATGTATTTTGCAAATTTCCATGTCAACATTGCTCTGCATGGAGCTACTCTAGCTAATTACTCCCACTTTCAATATGCATCCATATTGAGACTAAGAGTCATCCGGATCAGTGCCAAAACTTGTATCGACGTAACGCTTTTACGATGAACCTTCTGTCACCTCCATAATCGAGAAACATATCCTTATTCCACTAAGGATAATTTTGACCGATGTCCAGTGATCTACTCCTAGATCACTATTGTACTCCCTTGCTTAACACAGTGTAGGGTATACAATAGATCTGGTACATAGCATGGCATACTTTATAGAACCTATGACTGAGGCATAGGGAGTGACTTTCATTCTCTTTCTATCTTCTGCCGTGGTCGGGCTTTGAGTCTTACTCAACTTCACACCTTGTAACACAGCCAAGAACTCTTTTCTTTGACCGTTCCATTTTGAACTACTTCAAAATATTGTCAAGGTATGTACTCATTGAAAAAACTTATCAAGCGTCTTGATCTATCTCTATAGATCTTGATGCTTAATATGTAAGCAGCTTCGCCGAGGTCTTTCTTTGAAAAACTTCTTTCAAACACTCCTTTGTGCTTTGCAAAATAATTCTACATTATTTCCGATCATTAATATTTTATTCACATATACTTGTCAGAAATGCTGTAGTGCTCTCACTCACTTTCTTGTAAATACAGGCTTCACCACAAGTCTGTATAAAACTATATACTTTGATCATCTCATCAAAGCGCATATTCCAACTCCGAGATGCTTGCACCAGTCCATAGATGGATCGCTGGAGATTGCATATTTTGTTAACATTTTTAGGATTGACAAAACCTTCTGGTTGCATCATATACAACTCTTCTTTAAGAAATCCATTAAGGAACGCAGCTTTGTTTATCCATTTGCCAGATTTCATAAAATGCGGCAATTGCTAACATGATTCGGATAGACTTAAGCATAGATACGAGTGAGAAACTCTCATCGTAGTCAACATCTTGAACTTGTCGAAAACCTTTTTGCGACAATTCTAGCTTTGTAGATAGTAACACTACTACCAGCGTCCGTCTTCCTCTTGAAGATCCATTTATTTTCAATTGCTTGCCGATCATCGGGCAAGTCAACCAAAGTCCATACTTTGTTTTCATACATGGATCCCATCTCAGATTTCATGGCTTCAAGCCATTTTACGGAATCTGGGCTCACCATTGCTTCTTCATAGTTCGTAGGTTCATCATGATCTAGTAGCATGATTTCCAGAACAGGATTACCGTACCACTCTGGTGCGGATCTTACTCTGGTTGATCTACGAGGTTCAGTAATAACTTGATCTGAAGTTTCATGATCATCATCATTAACTTCCTCACTAATTGGTGTAGGTGTCACAGAAACCGTTTTCTATGATGAACTACTTTCCAATAAGGGAGCAGGTACAGTTACCTCATCAAGTTCTACTTTCCTCCCACTCACTTTTTTCGAGAGAAACTCCTTCTCTAGAAAGGATCCATTCTTAGCAATGAATTTCTTGCCTTCGGATCTGTGATAGAAGGTGTACCCAACTGTCTTCTTTGGGTATCCTATGAAGACACATTTCTCCGATTTGGGTTTGAGCCTATCAGGATGAAACTTTTTCTTATAAGCATTGCAACCCCAAACTTTAAGAAACGACAACTTTGGTTTCTTGCTAAACCACAGTTCATACAGTGTCGTCTCAAAGGTTTAGATGGTGCCCCTTTTTTTTCGTGAATGCAGCTGTCTCTAATGCATGATCCCAAAACGATATTAGTAAATTGGTAAGAAACATCATAGATTGTACTATATCCAATAAAGTACGGTTATGACGTTCGGATACACCATTATGTTGCGGTGTTCCAGGTGGCATGAGTTTGTGAAACTATTCCACATTGTTTTAATTGAAGACCAAACTCGTAACTCAAATATTCGTCTCTGCGATCAGATCGTAGAAACTTTATTTTCTTGTCACGATGATTTTCCACTTCACTCTGAAATACTTCGAACTTTTCAGACTTATGTTTCATCAAGTAGATATACTCACATCTGCTTAAATCATCTGTGAAGGTCAGAAAATAATGATACCTGTCGCGAGCCTCAATATTCATCGGACCACATACATTAGTATGTATGATTTCCAACAAATCTGTTGCTCGCTCCATTGTTCCGAAAAATGGAGTCTTAGTCATCTTGCCCATGAGGCATGGTTCGCAAGCATCAACTGATTCATAATCAAGTGATTCCAAAAGCCCATCAGTATGGAGTTTCTTCATGCGCTTTACACCGATATGACCTAAACGGTAGTGCCACAAATAAGTTGCACTATCATTATTAACTTTGCATTTTTGGCTTCAATATTATGAATATGTGTAACACTACGATCGAGATCCAACGAACTATTTTCATTGGGTGTATGACCATCGAAGGTTTTATTCATGTAAACAGGACAACAATTATTCTCTGACTTTAATGAATAACCATATTGCAATAAACATGATCAAATCATATTCATGCTCAACGCAAACACCATATAACACTTATTTAGTTTCAACACTAATCCCGAAAGTATAGGGAGTGTGCGACGATGATCATATCAATCTTGGAACTACTTCCAACACACATCGTCACCTCACCCTTTACTAGTTTTTGTTTATTCTGTAACTCCCGTTTTGAGTTACTACTCTTAGCAACTGAACCAGTATCAAATGCCGAGGGGTTGCTATAAACACTAGTAAAGTACACATCAATAGCACGTATATCCAATATACCTTTGTTTACCTTGCCATCCTTCTTATCCGCCAAATACTTGGGGCAGTTCCACTTCCAATGACCAGTCCCTTTGCAGTAGAAGCACTTAGTCTCAGGCTTAGGATCAGACTTGGGCTTCTTTACTTGAGCAGCAACTTGCTTGCCGTTCTTCTTGAAGTTCCCCTTCTTCCCTTTGCCCTTTTCTTGAAACTAGCGGTCTTGTCAACCATCAACACTTGATGTTTTTCTTGATTTCTACCTTCGTTGATTTCAGCATCACGAAGAGCTTGGGAGTTGTTTCCGTTATCCCTTGAATATTATAGTTCATCACGAAGTTCTACTAACTTGGTGATGGTGACTAGAGAATTCTGTCAATCACTATCTTATCTGGAAGATTAACTCCCACTTGATTCAAGCGATTGTAGTACCCAGACAATTTGAGCACATGCTCACTAGTTGAGCGATTCTCCTCCATCTTTTAGCTATAGAACTTGTTGGATACTTCATATCTCTCAACTCGGGTATTTGCTTGAAATATTAACTTCAACTCCTGGAACATCTCATATGGTCCATGACGTTCAAAACGTCTTTGAAGTCCCGTTTGTAAGCCATTAAGCATGGTGCACTAAACTATCAAGTAGTCATCATATTGAGCTAGCCAAACATTCATAACGTCTGCATCTGCTCCTGCAATAGGTATGTCACCTAGCGGTGCATCAAGGACATAATTCTTCTATGCAGCAATGAGGATAAACCTCAGATAACGGATCCAATCCGCATCATTGGTACTAATATCTTTCAAGACAATTTTCTCTAGGAACATATCAAAATAAACATTTGAAAGCAACAACGCGAGCTATTGATCTACAACATAATTTGCAACATACTACCAGGACTAAGTTCATAATAAATTTAAGTTCAATTAATCATATTACTTAAGAACTCCCACTTAGATAGACATCCCTCTAATCCTCTAAGTGATCACGTGATCCAAATCAACTAAACCATGTCCGATCATCACGTGAGATGGAGCAGTTTCATTGGTGAACATCACTATGTTGATCATATCTACTATATGATTCACGCTCGACCTTTCGGTCTCCGTGTTCCGAGGCCATATCTGTATATGCTTGGCTCGTCAAGTATAACCTGAGTATTCCGCGTGTGCAACTGTTTTGCACCCGTTGTATTTGAACGTAGAGCCTATCACACCCGATCATCACGTGGTGTCTCAGCACGAAGAACTTTCGCAATGGTGCATACTCAGGGAGAACACTTCTTGATAATTAGTGAGAGATCATCTTAAAATGCTACCGTCAAACAAAGCAAGATAAGATGCATAAAAGATAAACATCACATGCAATCAATATAAGTGATATGATATGGCCATCATCATCTTGTGCTTGTGATCTCCATCTTCGAAGCATCATCATGATCACCATCATCACCGGCGCGACACCTTGATCACCAACGTAGCATCGTTGTCGTCTCGCCAATCTTATGCTTCCACGACTATCACTACCGCTTAGTGATAAAGTAAAGCATTACAGCGCGATTGCATTGCATACAATAAAGCGACAACCATATGGCTCCTGCCAGTTGCCGATAACTTGGTTACAAAACATGATCATCTCATATAATAAAATTTAGCATCACGTCTTGACCATATCACATCACAACATGCCCTGCAAAAACAAGTTAGACGTCTTCTACTTTGTTGTTGCAAGTTTTACGTGGCTGCTACGGGCTTAAGTAAGAACCAATCTTACCTACGCATCAAAACCACAACAATAGTTTGTCAAGTTGGTGCTGTTTTAACCTTCGCAAGCACCGGGCGTAGCCACACTCGGTTCAACTAAAGTTGGAGAAACTGACACCCGCTAGCCACCTTTGTGCAAAGCACGTCGGGAGAATCGGTCTTGCGTAAGCGTACGCGTAATGTCGGTCCGGGCCGCTTCGCCCAACAATACCGCCGAACCAAAGTATGACATGCTGGTAAGCAGTATGACTTATATCGCCCACAACTCACTTGTGTTCTACTCGTGCATATAACATCAACACATAAAACCTAGGCTCTGATACCACTGTTGGGGAACGTAGTAATTTCAAAAATTTCCTACGCACACGCAAGATCATGGTGATGCATAGCAACGAGAGGGGAGAGTGTGATCTACGTACCCTTGTAGACCGACAGCGGAAGCGTTAGCACAACGCGGTTGATGTAGTCGTACGTCTTCACGGCCTAACTGATCAAGCACCGAAACTACGGCACCTCCGAGTTTTAGCACACGTTTAGCTCGATGACGATCCCCGGACTCCGATCCAGCAAAGTGTCGGGGAAAAGTTCCGTCAGCACGACGGCGTGGTGACGATCTTGATGTTCTACCGTCGCAGGGCTTCGCCTAAGCACCGCTACAATATTATCGAGGATTATGGTGGAAGGGGGCACCGCACACGGCTAAGAAAACGATCACGTGGATCAACTTGTGTGTCTATGGGGTGCCCCTGCCCCCGTATATAAAGGAGTGGAGGAGGGGAGGGCCGGCCCTCTCTATGGCGCGCCCTAGGGGAGTCCTACTCCCACCGGGAGTAGGATTCCCCCTTTCCTAGTCCAACTAGGAGTCCTTCCATGTAGTAGGAGTAGGAGACAAGGAAGGGGAAGAGGGAAGAGAAGGAAGGAGGGGGCGCAGCCCCTCCCCCTAGTCCAATTCGGACTAGGCCTTGGGGGGGCGCTCGGCCTGCCTCTCCCTCTCCCCTAAAGCCCAATAAGGCCCATATACTTCTTCTCCCGTATTCCCGTAACTCCCCGGTACTCCGAAAAATACCCGAACCACTCGGAACCTTTCCGATGTCCGAATATAGTCGTCCAATATATCGATCTTTACGTCTCGACCATTTCGAGACTCCTCGTCATGTCCCCGATCTCATCCGGGACTCCGAACTCCTTCGGTACATCAAAACTCATAAACTCATAATATAACTGTCATCGAAACCTTAAGCGTGCGGACCCTACGGGTTCGAGAACAGTGTAGACATGACCGAGACACGTCTCTGGTCAATAACCAATAGCGGAACCTGGATGCTCATATTGGCTCCTACATATTCTACGAAGATCTTTATCGGTCAGACCGCATAACAACATACGTTGTTCCCTTTGTCATCGGTATGTTACTTGCCCGAGATTCGATCGTCGGTATCTCAATACCTAGTTCAATCTCGTTACCGGCAAGTCTCTATACTCGTTCTGTAATACATCATCTCGCAAGTAACTCATTAGTTGCAATGCTTGCAAGGCTTTATGTGATGTGTATTACCGAGAGGTACCAGAGATACCTCTCCGACAATCAGAGTGACAAATCCTAATCTCGAAATACGCCAACCCAACATGTACCTTTGGAGACACCTGTAGAACTCCTTTATAATCACCCAGTTACGTTGTGATGTTTGGTAGCACACAAAGTGTTCCTCCGGTAAACGGGAGTTGCATAATCTCATAGTCATAGGAACATGTATAAGTCATGAAGAAAGCAATAGCAACATACTAGACGATCGAGTGCTAAGCTAACGGAATGGGTCAAGTCAATCACATCATTCTCCTAATGATGTGAACCCGTTAATCAAATAACAACTCTTTGTCTATGGTTAGGAAACATAACCATCTTTGATTAACGAGCTAGTCAAGTAGAGGCATACTAGTGACACTCTGTTTGTCTATGTATTCACACATGTATTATGTTTCCGGTTAATACAATTCTAGCATGAATAATAAACATTTATCATGAAATAAGGAAATAAATAATAACTTTATTATTTCCTCTAGGGCATATTTCCTTCAGCCGGGCCTGCTCTGCTTCCTCTTCGGAGAAGAGCTCGACTCGGGGTGCGTTGTGGAGCAGTTCACTTGGCAGAACAGTTTCGGCTCCATAGACTAAGAAGAAAGGAGTTCGTCCGGTCGACCGATTAGGAGTTGTCCTTAAACCCCACAGAACTGACGGAAGTTCATCAACCCAAGCGCCGGCTGCGTGTTTGAGATCACACATCAGTCAGGGTTTCAGTCCTTTGAGAATTAGGCCATTAGCTCTTTCTGCTTGTCCGTTCGACTGCGGGTGAGCGACTAAAGCATAGTCGACTCGTGTGCCTTGAGAAGCGCAGAAAGCTCTAAACTCATCAGAATCGAAGTTCGACCCGTTGTCCGTGATGATGCTATGTGGAACTCCATATCTGAATGTCAATTCTCTGATAAAACTAACAGCGGTGCTGGCCTCAAGGTTCTTGATAGGTTTAGCTTCGATCCATTTGGTAAACTTGTCGAATGCAACGAGCACATGAGTGAAGCCGCTCCTGCTAGTTCTCAGTGGTCCAACCATATCCAGTCCCCAAACAACAAAGGGCTAGATGAGGGGGATGGTCTTCAGGGCTGACGCTGGCTTGTGAGACATGTCGGAGTAAAACTGGCAGCCTTCACATGTGTCGACTATATCTTTCGCCATTTCATTTGCTCGTGGCCAATAGAATCCAGCTTGGTATGCTTTAGCCACGATGGCCCGAGAGGACGCATGGTGACCATAGTTCCCCGAGTGGATGTCATTGAGGATCATTCGACCTTCTTCTGGTGTTATGCATTTCTGACCGACTCCAGTCACGCTTTCCCTGAACAGTTGTCCTCTTATCATAGTAAAGGCCTTGGATCGACGGATGATCTGTCGAGCCTCTTCCTCATCCTCTGGGAGTTCTTTCCTGAGGATGTACGCAATGTACGGCACTGTCCAGTCGGGAGTAATGGCCAGAACCTCCATGATTAGGTCGACCATGGCTGGGACCTCGACTTCAGTCGGGTCTGTGGCGCTCTTAGGCTGCGAGGGCTCTTCAGTAAAAGGATCTTCCTGAACTGTCGGCGTGTGAATATGCTCCAAAAACACATTTCTGGGAATGGCTTCTCTCTTGGAACCTATCTTTGCCAAGTCACCGGCTGCTTGATTTTTCAGTCGGGGTATGTGATGGAGCTCTAACCCCTCAAACTTCTTTTCCAGCTTCCTCACCGCGTTGCAGTAACCAGTCATGGCTGGGCTTCTGACGTCCCACTCCTTCATCACTTGATTGACTACCAAATCTGAGTCGCCGTAGACCATGAGGCGACGGACGCCGAGTGAGATGGCCATGTGCAACCCATACAAGAGTGCTTCATATTCTGCTTCACTGTTGGAGGAATCAAAGTGAATGTGGAGGACATATCTGAGCCTGTCTCCTTGGGGGAATACCAGTACTACCCCAGCACCAGAACCATTCATCATTTTGGATCCGTCAAAGAACATGGTCCAGTGCTCCGAGTGAACTTGAGTCGGCAGTTGTTGTTCGATCCACTCGGCGAGGAAATCTGCTATTGCTTGGGACTTGATAGCTTTCTTTGCCTCAAACTTGATATCTAAGGGAAGGAGTTCAATCGCCCATTTTGCCACTCGACCAGTTGCATCTCTGTTGTGCAGAATCTCTGACAATGGAGCGTCGCTGACGACTATAACAGAGTGATCAGAGAAATAGTGTGCAACCTTCTTCGTGGTCATGTAAATCCCATAGACGAGCTTCTGGTAGTGCGGATATCTCTGCTTTGACGGAGTCAGGACTTCAGAAATATAATAAACTGGGCGCTGAACTTTATAAGCTTTTCCTCCTTCTTCCCGCTCGACCGTAAGCACTGTACTGACGACTTGTCCAATGGCTGCTATATAAAGCAGTAAAGGCTCTTTGCTGATTGGAGCAGCAAGCACCGGCTGGGTGGAAACAGGGCTTTTAGCTCTGCAAATGATGCATCAGCTTCTGGGGTCCACTCGAACTTATCTGATTTCTTCATCAGTCGGTAAAGAGGCAACGCCTTTTCACCAAGGCGAGAAATGAATCGACTTAGGGCGGCCAAGCAACCAGTAAGCTTCTGGACATCATGCACATGCACAGGGCGTTTCATTCGGAGTATAGCACCCACTTTCTCTGGGTTAGCATCGATCCCTTGTTCGGAAACTAGGAAACCGAGTAATTTTCCGCCCGGAACTCCAAACGTGCACTTTGATGGATTGAGCTTGATATCATACCTTCTGAGGCTGGCAAAGGTTTCAGCAAGGTCAGTCAGTAGGTCGGAACCTTTACGTGACTTGACCATAATGTCATCCATGTATGCTTCTACATTCTGACTAATCTAAGTGAGCAGGCACTTCTGAATCATCCGCATGAACTCCAGCGTTCTTCAAACTGAATGGCATTGTGACATAACAGAAGCACCCAAACGGGGTGATGAAAGCCGTCTTTATCTTGTCGGGTCCGTACAGACGGATCTGGTGGTACCCGGAGTAGGCGTCCAAAAAGGACAAACGCTCGCACCCCGCAGTCGAGTCGACTATCTGGTCGATGCAAGGGAGAGGAAAGTGATCTTTCGGGCAGGCCCGATTGATATGCTTGAAGTCAATGCACATGTGAAGTGAGTCGTCCTTCTTTGGGACCATGACAACATTGGCTAACCACTCGGAGTGGTAAATCTCTCGGATAAACTCAGCTGCCAAAAGCCGAGCCACCTCTTCACCAATTGCCTTTCTCTTCTGTACGGCGGACCGTCGAAGATGTTCTTTGACTGGTTTCACTTTTGGGTCGACTCGCAAACGATGCTCAGCCAGTCCCCTGGGAACACCCAGCATGTCAGAAGGCTTCCATGCAAAGATGTCCCAGTTCTCACGGAGGAACTGGATGAGTGCTTCTTCCTATTTGGAGTCGAGTGTGGCTGAAATGTGAGTCGGAGCAGCATTGGAGTCTGTCGGGTGAATGTGAATCGACTTCGTTTCACCAAACGACTGGAATGCTGAATCTGTGGCTGGCTTCTTGGCTCGCAACAAATCACTCGGATCTGCATTTTTCTGGTATTCTTGCAATTCTACCACGGCCATCTAAGCATCGGCGATCTTTGAACCCTTCTGAAAGCACTCTTCTGCCTTCTTCCGATTACCAGAGATAGTGATCACCCCTTTGGGACTAGGCATCTTCAATTTGAGGTACACATAACATGGTCGAGCCATAAAACGTGCATAAGCTGGCCTGCCCAGAATGGCATGATAGGCACTCTGGAAATCCACAACTTCAAATGTCAACTTTTCTTTGCGGTAATTCTTGGAATCACCGAAAACCACGTCGAGAGCAATCTGGCCGAGTGATGCAGCCTTCTTGCCTGGAATGACCCCATGGAAACTCATATTGCTCTCGCTGAGCCTGGACATCAGAATGCCCATTCCCTTCAACGTCTCTACATATAGTATGTTCAGGCCACTGCCACCGTCCATCAGGACTTCTGTCAGTCGACTGCCTTCGACCACCGGGTCGACCACCAGTGCTTTCCTCCCAGGGGTGGCTATGTGCGCTGGATAATCAGATTGGTCGAATGTAATGGCAGTCTGTGACCACTTCAAATAACTGGGTGTCACCAGAGCGACCATGTTCACTTCTCTGTTGATGACTTTCAATCGACTTTTGCTCTCACGTGGGGATAACCATCATCATCCCCTTCCTCATCCTCAGCCTTGTCTGCTTCCTTCTCCTTTTCCTTGGGCCGTTTCTCTCAGAATTGCTGGATTAGGAGCCGACACTGCCGAGTGGTGTGCTTCGGGTAAATGAAATTACCCTCTTCATCTTTTTTGGTGTGGATGTGGCACGGCAGATCCAACACGTCATTTCCATCTTGATCTTTTACTTTCTTGGGGTTCCATGGCCCTTTGGGCTTCCCCTTGAAATTTCCTTGAACCACAGCCAAGGCTTCACCAGGAGCAGCTGGCTCGGCCTTGTGCTTCTGTTTCCGACTGGAGTTTCCTCCTCCGGCTTCGTGGGCGACTGCTTTGTGCTTTCCACTCCGGAGTCGTTCTTCTTCTTCTTCACCATTGGCATACTTGGTGGCAATCTCCATCATCCGAGTCAGAGTCATATTTCCTGTCCGGCCGAATTTCAGATTCAACTCCCGATACCTAACACCTTCCTTAAAGGCACAAATTGCCTAATGATCAGACACATCCTCCACCGTGTGGTGTAGGGTGATCCATATTTGGATATAATCCCTCAAAGTTTCATTCGGTTTCTGAACACAACACTGTAATTCCGTCAAACCTGCCGGCCATTTGCAAGTGCCCTCGAATGTTCTGACAAACACTCGGGCGAGATCTTTCCAAGTATAAATACTGCCAGGTGCCAACTGATTCAGCCATGCTCTAGCCGAGCCCTCCAACATCAGAGGAAGGTGTTTCATGGCCACTTCATCATTGCCGCCACCAATCTGGACAGCCACTCGGTAGTCTTCAAGCCAAGTGTCAGGCTTGGACTCACCAGTGAACTTACTAACTCCAGTCGCCAACCTGAAGTTGGGGGGAATCACTGCAGCTCTGATAGCTCCGCTGAAGCACTCTGGACCTGAGACATGCACCCTGTTGCTGGTTTGCAGATCCCTGTCATGGCCCTCTCGGTGAGCTCTGTTTCTTTCGACCAAGCCCTGAACGATAATAGATCTCGCATCAAAGCCTGGCTCCCTGGGGTTGATTGGAATTCCTCGCCCAACACTGTGAGGGCATCTGTCCTCATGTTGCCGAGGCACGTACGACCCACTCCTTGGGGGAGGCGTGGGCACTCGACGATGATCATCGCGATCGACTCGGTGATCATACTGCTCACGGTTTCTGTACTGATCTCATCGATCCCCACATCCCTCACGCCTCGGGGGCGATCTTGGGCTATGGGCCGACTGAACTGTGTCTGCAACCACGGATCTGCTATGGATCCTATTCTGCGACTGAGATACAACCGTATTCTGTTCTCACGCCACTCGGAGCAAGGCTCGAATCTGCACCAGACCTCGGCCAGCTTCTGACTGGGAAGGTTGGATCGACTCCGCTATCCGGGCAGCATCTGCTAGATTCTGGATCGGGGTTCGGTATACCTGAGTCGGAGGTGGAAAAAGTTGGCGTCGACTGGATTCGGGAGCACGCTGCCGAGCTCGATCGTCGAGTGCACGCTGGAGGTTCTCCAGTCGAGTGCGCTCAGCCAAGTTGGCCAAGCGCGCCTGCTCCAAGGCCTGGGCCTCAGGGGTTTCTCCAACTATAGGAGTATGTAGTGCATCCATGTTCCGGCGGTGAAGTTCCTCCCTCTACTGTGAAGAGAGGGGTTCGGGGCGGTACTCTTCATGAACGTGCGACGGATCACCGTTCCCGTCGCCTCTGTCTTCATGGGTGAAGCCAGGAGGACTGCGTGGTCCATTGACCATCAAAACTTCTGCCGCTGGGTCGCTGCTGTCGCACTCGGATGCAATCTCTATAGAGCCAGTCGACAGATCGAACAGGCCGTAGAGAGTTTCGTCGGGCTCGATCGCCGCGACTTGAGGGGTGGCAGACTGGCGAGCCGCCGCATGCCTCACCCACCGTTGAAGCCTCGACCGACCGGAACGTTTGCTCTGGTGGGCCACAGGGAGGGTGAAAGTTGCTGAAGCCGACTGATACTAGGTCGACGGCTGCCGCAGGAGGATGCCGTGGACACACGCGCGAAAGTGCGTCACCCCACGGGCGGGGAGTGCGTCGACGTCGAGTGGAGCCTCCTGAAGCCAAGCGGAGTCGTCGGCGACAAACACGAGCGCGCCGAGATGGATCTCGCGGCCCTCAGCAAAACCTCTGCCTGAAACCATGATGAAGGGGATCGGAAAAATTGCAACTTCTCCAAAAAGTCGCTAAGACACCGGCCCCACGGTGGGCGCCAACTGTCGTGGTTCTAAGACTGACAGTAGAATAGGGGGGTAGGAATGTAGAGGCAAGATCCTAGCTATGGAGGAGTTGTACACGCGAGTTTTATGAGTTCGGCCCCTTCTCGGAGGAAGTAACAGCCCTACGTCTCGGAGCCCGGAGGCGGTCGACTGGATATATGCGTGTGAATTACAGAAGGTGCGAACCCTTGTCCTAGAGGAGGGGTGTGGCTTATATAGAGTGCGCTAGGACCCCAACTCCCCTCCGTTACACAGGGTTCAATGTTCATAAAGGAGGAGCGTTACTGGTAACGTTCGAAGTAAAGTGCTATAAATGTCCATAAAGCTATGACTTAAACCCCGACCGCTGCGGAGTGAAAGGCTTCACATCTTCTGGTGGTCGAGTGGTTGTTAGCATGGTCGAGTGTCTTCAAGGTGGTCTAGTGAACACATCTTCATGGTCGAGTGGATGATGGTTTTTCTTCGACTGCTTCTGGTTCTTTGTAGAGATGTCCTTGGGGAGGGTATGTTGGACAGATCCATGACCCTACCCTAGGTACATAGCTTCATCAGGGGACGCCGCTACCCTCCTTATCCAATTCGGACAAGAGGGGGAGGGGGCGCGCGGCTGCCCTAGTGTAACGCCCTCGATTCAATCGTACACTAATCATACACGCAAATGTGTACGATCAAGATCAAGGACTCATGGGAAGATATCACAACACAACTCTAGACACAAATTAAAATAATACAAGCTTTATATTACAAGCCAGGGGCCTCGAGGGCTCGAATACATCAGCTTGAATACAAACGAGTCAGCGGAAGCAACAATATCTGAGTACAGACATAAGTTAAACAAGCTTGCCTTAAGAAGGCTAGCACAAAAGCATCTACGATCGAAAAGGCAAGGCCTCCTGGCTGGGAGCCTCCTAACTACTCCTGGTCATCGGCGGTCTTCGTCACGAGGTAGTAGACGCCCTCGGTGTAGTAGCAGTCGTCAAAGGTGTCATCTGGCTCCTGGACTCCATCATCTGGTTGCGTCATCCGAGAAGAATGGAAAAGGGGAAAAAGAGGGAGCAAAGCACCCGTGAGTACTCATCCAAAGTACTCGCAAGCAAGGATCTACACTACAGATGCAACATTATCAAAGGAAGGCTGTATATGTGGACTGGGCTGCAGAAATGCCAGAATAGAGAGAAGGCCTAGTCCTATCGAAGACTAGCATCTTCTGGAAACCACCCTCTTGCAGCAAACAGGAGGGAGTAGAGTAGCATAAAGTAAAGTAGTAGTAGCGTTATCAACCTCGGCCAAAGATCCTTTCTCGACTCCCTGCGAGAAAGAAATCCCAGAGCCGTACTATCCAATTATCAACACAATCCAATTCTCATCACCATCCATTTCTCATCTCAATCCATTTCTCATCATGAGTATCCAGTTCTAGTTGTATCGATCGGGATACAACTCCAAGTGTCCGTTACCGTAGGACAGGCTATCGATAGATGTTTTCTTCCCTGCAGGGGTGCACCAACTTACCCACCACGCTCGCTTAACTCCGGCCGGACACACTTTCCAGGGTCATGCCCGGCCTCGGCCAAACAATACGCCGCAACCCGACCTAGGCTTAATAGAGAGGCCAGCACGCCGGACTAAACCTATGCCCCCAGGGGTCATGGGCCATCTCCCCGGAAACTCCTGCACGTTGCGAACGCGGCCGGTGAGCAGACCTAGCTACCTCCTTAAAAAGGTAGGTGCTTACCAGTCCAACCCGGCGCGCGCCGCTCAGTCGCTGACGTCTATTAAGCTTCGGCTGATGCATACGACGCAGAACGCCCATACTATGCCCACGTGATGGTTAGTGCTATCAGGCCAGAGGCCCCTCGGATCAAATATCCAAATCGTAGTGGATTAGGAACGCGCGGTAACAAGCAGAGACTCACGAAAGATGTGACCCCGTTGCCCCGTCTCGAGGACTTGCGGCAAGGGCTAAGAATGCCCGGCCACGCCTCGTAATTATCTCACGGGCACCTTCCAGGTCAACCCGACTCCTCATCACTCGCAATTATGCTCGCGCGGGCACCCCTCAGGGTCGACCCGTCTTTAGTAACATGGTTCAGTGTAAAGTCATAGTAACCATAGTAACTGTGTGTTTAAACATCAAGGGGAAAACCCGAGGAATCACCCCCGGTGAATTCCACTCAATGTAATCATCAAGGTGAACGTAAGAGGAATCACCCCCGAGGTTCACACTTGAGGGGTTGCACGACAGAGTCATATCGGAAGTGGTTAAGGTGGAATCACCCTCGATGACCACGACCGAATAGCTACACTACAGGGTTAACATCAGAAGTGCTGTAGAGGTCTCACCCTCGGCACTCGATAGTAACCCAGCAGTGTCGAACAACTAAGGGGAAAGTGATGTGCGGTGCCGGGGCCTGGTCTTCAATCCCGTTGATCGGGTCTTCAATGATGAAGCAGGGGCAACAAGGACAAGGTGGGGGTCACTGATGGATCACTAACCAACCTATACTAAGCAGTTTAGGATAAGCAGGTAAGGTACAACAGTAGATACAAAAGCAGGCTATGCATCAGAATAGGAGCAAACAATAACAGTAGTAAAATCTAATGCAAGCATGAGAGAATGGAATGGGCGATATCGGGATGATCAAAGGGGGGGCTTGCCTGGTTGCTCTGGCAAGGAGGGGTCGTTGTCGACGACGTAGTCGATCACCGGGGCATCAGCGGCCTCGGGGTCTACCGGAGAGAAGAGGGGGAAGAAACAGTAAATACATAGCAAACAGAGGTAACACTAAGCATGACATGACGATACGTAGCGCTAAGCGTGCTCTAACGCGGTACTACACGTTGCAGACGAAGGGGGGAAACATCCGAGGGTGAATTCCCGACGTTAGGTGGATTCCGGACAAAGGAAAAGAGGGGGAAAGTTCCATGTTCAGCATGCTAGGGGCATGTGACAGATGAACGGACCACGTATTCGGATTCGTTGGATTTTTCTGAGCAACTTACATATAGAAAACATTTTCATCCGAGTTACGGTTTATTTTCTATGAATTTTTAAAGTTTTATTAATATTCGGAAATTATTTAAATTAACAGAAAAGGAATATGACGTCAGCATGACGCCATGCTGACATCAGCAAGTCAACAGACCTGCTGACTGGTCAAACTGACTAGTGGGTCCCACCTGTCATAGACAGTGGACTAACAGAACTTTAAACTAACTAAAAAGAGGTTAAATTAACAGCTGGGCCCCTTATGGCAGTGGCAGATTAGATTACTAATTACTTTTAACTTATAAAAACATTTTAATTAGCTTAATTAAGCGGTGGGGCCCGCACGTTAGTGGCTGGGGCTGCCCAGTCAGCAGTTGACTGGGTCAACCCGGTCAACTGGGGCCCGTGGGGCCCGCTGGCAGCGACCCTGGGGGTGGCCCCAGGTCGGCCACGTCGGCGGCCGGCGCCGGAGTTGCGCCAGCGAGCTCTCCGCGGCGGCGAGTCCGCCGGAGAGGCTCGGATCTTCGCTACAGAACACCAAATCACGCGTTTTCACTTGCGTTCGAACGCTGACACTGTCGCGCATCGAGTGGTGCCACTGGACCGATCAGAGATGGCCGGAACAGGGAGCTGCAAGGTCGCCGACGGCGGCGGTCTACGGTAGCTCGGCGAAAACGAAGAACTAGCGCGCTCACAAGCGATCTAAAGCGTTAGGCCGCACCGCTAGAGTGCCCCGAGCACGATGGTGTGCTCGGACGGCCTTGGCATCGATGGAAGCGACGACGATGAGCGGCACGGCGGAGCTGAGCTCGGTCGTCCATGGCGGCGATGTTATTCGCAGCAGAACGAGGGGAAGGCAGGGGGAGGACGTGCGGTGCTCACCGTGCGGGCGCAAGGAGGCCCCGTGAGTGAACGGGAGCGCAGAGGGAGGTCGAATCAACGACGACGATGGCCGACGACCCGCGGAGGAGGAAGAAGGGGATCCGACGCTTCGGTGCTCCCCATCCCCCGCTAAGGCCACCAGTCGATGGAGAGGGCGATGTCGGAGGTCACCGACAAGGTCAGCGGGCGCGGGGCCACCGGTGGACGTGACAACGATGGAGGACGGCGGCGATGGCGCTCGGGCCACGGATCTGGAGGAGAGGAGGGCGGAGCGAGCAAGGGAGAGGGAGGGAGAGTGGCAAGTGGGCGAGTGGGAGGCGAGGAGGCCGAGGCGTCGGGGAGGCGCAAGCCTTATCCCCTCGCCCGGGCGTCGCCGGCGAGGCGGGTCCGGCGGGGACGGCGCCCCTGTAGCGGCGCGCACCGGGGGAACAGGAAGGGGGCGCGGTGCGGGGAGCTGGGCCGGCTGGTTGAGGTGGGCCGAGGCCCATGGGGGGGGCACGGTGGCCAGCTGGGCCAGTCGGCCCAGTTGAGGGGGGGGGGCTTTTCCTTTTTCTTTGTTTTTTTAATTTCCAGCAGCAATTTGCCTTTTCCTTTTAGCCATTAGGACTTTGCAAAATTATGTCATTGGGCAAGATAATTTCAAGGAATTATTGTGCACTGCCACAAAAAGGTTGGGAGGCTTTTGGAATAGTTGCCAATTTTATAAATTAAAAAGGCATTTAATTTATTGCTTAGGTCACTGTTTTAAGTAGTTTAGGCCACTCAAACCTTTTACAAAAATGTTGGTTCACCACCAATATTAACAAATGATTATTTGCTACCTGATGAACATTTAGTTTTCATGAAAGAAGAAGCAAATATTTGACATGCAATTTGAATTTGACTTTGAAACAGATTTTGGACAAGTGGCCTTTTGGCATGATGATCATGATGACATGACCTTCATTAGGGGGAGATTACTGTATTGTGATGCTGGGGATGTTACACCTAGCCACCCCTCCTCTTCTCCCACTAAGGCCCATGAGGCCCAATTAACTCCCTGGGGGGTTCCGGTAACCTCCCGGTACTCCGGTTTTTATCCGAAACCACTCGGAACACTTCTGGTGTCCGAATATAGTCGTCCAATATATCGATCTTTACGTCTCGACCATTTCGAGACTCCTCATCATGTACGTGATCATATCCGGGACTCTGAACTACCTTCGGTACATCAAAACACAAAAACTCATAATACCGATCGTCACCAAACTTTAAGCGTGCGGACCCTACGGGTTGGAGAACTATGTAGACATGACCGAGACACGTCTCCGGTCAATAACTAATAGCGGAACCTGGATGCTCATATTGGCTCCTACATATTCGACGAATATTTTTATCGGTCAAACCGCATAACAACATATGTTGTTCCCTTTGTCATCGGTATGTTACTTGCCCGAGATTCGATCATCGGCATCTCAATACCTAGTTCAATCTCGTTACCGGCAAGTCTCTTTACTCGTTCCGTAATGCATCATCCTGCAACTAACTCATTAGTCACATTCCTTGCAAGGCTTATAGTGATGTGCATTACCGAGAGGGCCCAGAGATACCTCTCCGACAATCGGAGTGACAAATCCTAATCTCGAAATACGCCAACTCAACAAGTACCTTCGGAGACACCTGTAGAGCACCTTTATAATAACCCAGTTACGTTGTGACGTTTGATAGCACACAAAGTGTTCCTCCGGTAAACGGGAGTTGCATAATCTCATAGTCATAGAAACATGTATAAGTCATGAAGAAAGCAATAGCAACATACTAAACGATCAAGTGCTAAGCTAATGGAATAGGTCAAGTCAATCACATCATTCTCCTAATGATGTGATCCCGTTAATCAAATGACAACTCACATCTATGATTAGGAAACTTAACCATCTTTGATTAACGAGCTAGTCAAGTAGAGGCATACTAGTGACACTATGTTTGTCTATGTATTCACACATGTATTATGTTTCCGGTTAATACAATTCTAGCATGAATAATAAACATTTATCATGATATAAGGAAATAAATAATAACTTTATTATTGCCTCTAGGGCATATTTCCTTCAGCCTCCCACTTGCACTAGAGTCAATAATCTAGTTCACATCGCCATGTGATTTATCACCAATAGTTCACATCACCATGTGATTAACACCCATAGTTCACATCATCATGTGACCAACACCCAAAGGGTTTACTAGAGTCAATAATCTAGTTCACATTGTTATGTGATTAACACCCAAAGAGTACTAAGGTGTGATCATGTTTTGCTTGTGAGAGAAGTTTAGTCTACGGGTCTGCCACATTCAGATCCGTACGTATTTTGCAAATTTCTATGTTAACAATGCTCTGCATGGAGCTACTCTAGCTAATTGCTCCCACTTTCAAAATGTATCCAGATTGAGACTTAGAGTCATTTGGATCAGTGTCAAAATTTGCATCAATGTAACCCTTTACGACGAACCTTTTGTCACCCCCATAATCGAGAAACATATCCTTATTCCACTAAGGATAATTTTGACGATGTCCAGTGATCTACTCCTAGATTACTATTGTACTCCCTTGCTAAACTCAGTGTAGGGTATACAATAGATCTGGTACACAGCATGGCATACTTTATAGAAACTATGGCTGAGGCATAGGGAATGACTTTCATTCTCTTTCTATCTTCTGCCGTGGTTGGGCTTTGAGTCTTACTCAATTTCACACCTTGTAACATAGGTAAGAACTCTTTCTTTGACTGTTCTATTTTGAGCTACTTCAAAATCTTGTCAAGGTATGTACTCATTGAAAAAACTTATCAAGCGTCTTGATCTATCTCTATAGATCTTGATGCTGAATATGTAAGTAACTTCACCGAGGTCTTTATTTGAAAAACTCCTTTCAAATACTCCTTTATGCTTTCTAGAAAATTCTACATTATTTCCAATCAACAATATGTCATTCACATATATTTATCAGAAATGCTGTAGTGCTCCCACTCACTTTCTTGTAAATACAGGTTTCACCACAAGTCTGTATAAAACTATATGCTTTGATCAACTCATCAAAGCATATATTCCAACTCTGAGATGCTTGCACCAGTCCATAGATGGATCGCTGGAGTTTGCACATTTTGTTAGCACCTTTAGGATCGACAAAACCTTCTGGTTGCATCATATACAACTCTTCTTTAAGAAATCCATTAAGGAATGTAGTTTTGACATCCATTTGCCAGATTTCATAAAATGTGGCAATTTGCTAATATGATTCGGACAGACTTAAGCATCGCTACGAGTGAGAAAATCTCATCATAGTCAACACCTTGAACTTTGTCAAAACCTTTTTCGACAAGTCTAGCTTTGTAGATAGTAACACTACTATCAGCGTCCATCTTCCTCTTGAAGATCCATTTATTTTCTATGGCTTGCCAATCATCGGGCAAGTCAACCAAAGTCCACACTTTGTTCTCATACATGGATCCCATCTCAAATTTCATGGCCTCAAGCCATTTCGCGGAATCTGGGCTAATCATCGCTTCCTCATAGTTCATAGGTTCCTCATGGTCAATTAACATGACTTCCAGAATAGGATTACCATACCACTCTAGTGCGGATCTCACTCTAGTTGACCTACGAAGTAACATGATCATCATCATTAGCTTCCTCACTAATTGGTGTAGGAGTCACAGAAACAGATTTCTATGTTGAACTACTTTCCAATAAGGGAGCAGGTACAATTACCTCATCAAGTTCTACTTTCCTCCCACTCACTTCTTTTGAGAGAAACTCCTTCTCTAGAAAGGATCCATTCTCGGCAACAAATATCTTACCTTCGGATCTGTGATAGAAGGTTTACCCAATAGTTACTTTTGGGTATCCTATGAAGACGCACTTCTCCGACTTGGGTTTGAGCTTATCAATATGAAACTTTTTCACATAAGCATCGCAACCCCAAACTTTAAGAAACGACAACTTAGGTTTCTTGCTAAACCATAGTTCATACGGTGTCATCTCAACTGATTTAGATGGTGCCCTTAGTAACTTGATCTGAAGTAACATGATCATCATCATTAGCTTCCTCACTAATTGGTGTAGGAGTCACAGAAACAGATTTCTGTGTTGAACTATTTTCCAATAAGGGAGCAGGTACAATTACCTCATCAAGTTCTACTTTCCTCCCACTCACTTCTTTTGAGAGAAACTCCTTCTCTATAAAGGATCCATTCTCGGCAACAAATATCTTGCCTTCGGATCTGTGATAGAAGGTTTACCCAACAGTTACTTTTGGGTATCCTATGAAGACGCACTTCTCCGACTTGGGTTTGAGCTTATCAATATGAAACTTTTTCACATAAGCATCGCAACCCCAAACTTTAAGAAACGACAGCTTAGGTTTCTTGCTAAACCATAGTTCATACGGTGTCATCTCAACGGATTTAGATGGTGCCCTTTCTAATGTGAATGCAGCTGTCTCTAATGCATAACCCCAAAATGATAGTGGTAAATCGGTAAGAGACATCATAGATTGCACTATATCAAATAAAGTACGGTTATGATGTTCGGACACACCATTACGCTGTGGTGTTCCAGGTGGCATGAGTTTGTGAAACTATTCCACATTGTTTTAATTGAAGGCCAAACTCGTAACTCAAATATTCGCCTCTGCGATCAGATCATAGAAACTTTATTTTCTTGTTACGATGATTTTCCACTTTCACTCTGAAATTCTTTGAACTTTTCAAATGTTTCAGACTTATGTTTCTTCAAGTAGATATACCCATATCTGCTCAAATCATCTCTGAAGGTTAGAAAATAACAATACCCACCGCGAGCCTCAACACTCATCGAACCTCATACATCAGTATGTATTATATCCAATAAGTCAGTTGCTCGCTCCATTGTTTTGGAGAATGGAGTCGTAGTCATCTTTGCCCATGAGGCATGGTTCGCAAGCATCAACTGATTCATAATCAAGTGATTCCAAAAGCCTATCAGCATGGATTTTCTTCATGCGCTTTACACCAATATGACCTAAACGGCAGTGCCACAAATAAGTTGCACTATCATTATTAACTTTGCATCTTTTGGCTTCAATATTATGAATATGTGTATCACTACGATCGAGACTCAACAAACCATTTTCATTGGGTGTATAATCATAGAAGGTTTTATTCATGTAAACAGAATAACAATTATTCTCTAACTTAAATGAATAACCGTATTGCAATGAACATGATCAAATCATATTCATGCTCAACTCAAACACCATATAACATTTATTTAGGTTCAGCACTAATCCCAAAAGTATAGGGAGTGTGCGATGATGATCATATCATTCTTGGAACTACTTCCAACACACATCATTACTTCACCCTTAACTAGTCTCTGTTCATTCTGCAACTCCCGTTTCAAGTTACTACTCTTAGCAACTGAACTAGTATCAAATACCGAGGGGTTGCTATAAACACTAGTTAAGTACATATCAATAACATGTATATCCAATATGCCTTTGTTCACCTTGCCATCCTTCTTATCCGCCAAATACTTGGGGAAGTTCCGCTTCCAGCGACCAATCCCTTTGCAGTAGAAGCACTCAGTCTCAGGCTTAGGTCCAGACTTGGGTTTCTTCACTTGAGCAGCAACTTGCGTGCCGTTCTTCTTGAAGTGGTCTTGAAACTAGTGGTCTTGTTAACCATCAACACTTGATGCTCTTTCTTGATTTCTACCTTCGTCGATTTCAGCATCACGAAGAGCTTGGGAATCGTTTTCCGTTATCCCTTGCATGTTATAGTTCATCACGAAGTTCTAGTAACTTGGTGATAGTGACTAGAGAACTTTGTCAATCACTATCTTATCTGGAAGATTAACTCCCACTTGATTCAAGCGATTGTAGTACTCAGACATTCTGAACACATGCTCACTACTTGAGTTATTCTCCTCCATCTTGTAGGCAAAGTACTTGTCAAAGGTCTTAAGCCTTTCGACATGGGCATGAGTCTGAAATACTAATTTAAACTCTTGGAACATCTCATATGCTCTGTGTCGTTTCAAAAACGTCTTTGAAGCCCCGATTCTAAGCCGTAAAGCATGGTGCACTAAACTATCAAGTAGTCATCATATTGAGCTTGCCAAACGTTCATAACGTCTGCTTTTGCTCCTGCAATTAGTCTGTCATCTAGCGGTGCATCAAGGACATAATTCTCTGTGCAGCAATGAGGATAATCCTCAGATTACGGAGCTAGTCCGCATCATCGCTACTAACATTTTTCAACATAGTTTTTCTCTAGGAACATATCAAAATAAACGGGGAGCAACATCTCGAGCTATTGATCTACAACATAGTTATGCAAATACTATCAGGACTAAGTTCATGATAAATTAAAGTTCAATTAATCATATTACTTAAAAACTCCCACTTAGATAGACATCCCTCTAGTCATCTAAATGATCACGTGATCCAAATCAACTAAACCATGTCCGATCATCACGTGAGATGGAGTAGTTTTCAATGGTGAACATCACTATGTTGATCACATCTACTACATTATTCACGCTCGACCTTTCGGTCTCCAGTGTTCCGAGGCCATATCTGCATATGCTAGGCTCGTCAAGTTTATCCCGAGTATTTCTGCGTGTGCAAAACTGTCTTATACCCGTTGCAGATGAACGTTGAGCTTATCACACCCGATTATCACGTGGTGTCTCAGCACGACGAAATTTCGCAACAATGCATACTCAGGGAGAACACTTTTACCTCGAAATTTAGTGAGAGATCATCTTATAATGCTACTACCGAACTAAGTAAATACAAGATGTATAAAAGATAAACATCACATGCAATCCAAATATGTGACATGATATGGCCATCATCATCTTGTGCTTTTGATCTCCATCTCCAAAGTATTGTAATGATCTCCATTGTTACCGGCATGACACCATGATCTCCATCATCTTGATCTTTTATCAATGTGTCGTCACATGGTTGTCTCACCAGCTATTTCTTTCGCAACTATTGCTATCGCATAGCGATAAAGTAAAGCAATTACATGGCACTTGCATCTTATGCAATAAAGAGACAACCATAAGGCTTCTGCCAGTTGCCGATAACTTCAACAAAACATGGTCATCTCATACAACAACTTATATCTCATCACGTCTTGACCATATAACATCACAACAAGCCTTGCAAAAACAAGTTAGACGTCCTCTACTTTGTTGTTGCAAGTTTTACGTGGCTGCTACGGGCTGAGCAAGAACCGTTCTTACCTATGCATCAAAACCACAACGGTAGTTCGTCAAGTTAGTGCTGTTTTAACCTTCTCAAGGACCGGGCGTAGCCACACTCGGTTCAACTAAAGTTGGAGAAACTGTCACCCGCCAGCCACTTGTGTGCAAAGCACATCGGTAGAACCAGTCTCGCGTAAGCGTACGCGTGATGTCGGTCCGGGCCGCTTCATCCAACAATACCGCCGAACCAAAGTATGACATGCTGGTAAGCAGTATGACTTGTATCGCCCACAACTCACTTGTGTTCTACTCGTGCATATAACATCTACGCATAAACCTGGCTCTGATACCACTATTGGGGAACATGGTAATTTCAAAATTTTCCTACGCACAATCAGGATCATGGTGATGCATAGCAACGAGAGGGGAGAGTGTGTCCATGTACCATCATAGACCGAAAGCGGAAGCGTTATCACAACGCGGTTGATGTAGTCGTACGTCTTCACGATCCGACCGATCCAAGTATCGAACATACAACACCTCCGAGTTCAGCACACGTTCAGCTCGATGACGTCCCACGAACTCCGATCCAGCAGAGCTTCACGGGAGAGTTCCTTCAGCACGACGGCGTGATGACGGTGATGATGTTGCTACCGACGCAAGGCTTCGCCTAAGCACCGCTACGATATATCCGAGGTGGAATATGATGGAGGGGGGCACCGCACATGGCTGGAATAGATCAACAGATCAACTTGTGTGTTCTAGGGTGACCCCTGCCCCCGTATATAAAGGAGCAAGGGGGGAGGCGGCTGGCCAGGAGGAGGGCGCGCCAAGGGGGGAGTCCTACTCCCACCGGGAGTAGGACTCCTCCTTTTCCTTGTTGGAGTAGGAGAGGGAAGGAAGGGAGAGAGGAGGAGAAGGAAAAAGGGGGCGCCACCCCCCTCCTTGTCCAATTCGGACTAGAGGGGGAGGGGGCGCGCGGCTGCCCTGGCCGCCCCTCCTCTTCTCCCACTAAGGCCCATGAGGCCCAATTAACTCCCTGGGGGGTTCCGGTAACCTCCCGGTACTCCGGTTTTTATCCGAAACCACTCGGAACACTTCCGGTGTCCGAATATAGTCGTCCAATATATCGATCTTTACGTCTCGACCATTTCGAGACTCCTCGTCATGTCCGTGATCATATCCGGGACTCCGAACTACCTTCGGTACATCAAAACACAAATACTCATGCTACCTCTTGAGCACTGCGTTGGATTTCCCCGAAGAGGAGAGGATGATGCAGCAAAGTAGCGTAAGTATTTCCCTCAGTTTTTGAGACCAAGGTATCAATCCAGTAGGAGGCTATGCGCGAGTCCCTCATACCTATACAAAAACAATAGCTCAACGCAACCAACGCGCTTAGGGGTTGTCAATCCCTTCACGGTCACTTACGAAAGTGAGATCTGATAGAGATGATACATAATATTTTTGGTATTTTTGGTATAGAGATGCAAAGTAAAAAGTAAAAGCAAAGTAAAAGCAAAGCAATAATAAAGTAATGGAGATTGATATGATGAGAAGGAGACTCGGGGCCATAGGTTTCACTAGTGGCTTCTCTCAAGAGCATAAGTATTCTACGATGGGTGAACAAATTACCGTTGAGCAATTGACAGAATTGAGCATAGTTATGAGAATATCTAGGTATGATCATGTATATAGGCATCACATCCGAGACAAGTAGACCGACTCCTGCCTGCATCTACAACTATTACTCCACTCATCGACCACTATCCAGCATGCATCTAGAGTATTAAGTTAAAAACAGAGTAACGCCTTAAGCAAGATGACATGATGTAGAGGGATAGTTTCATGCAATATGATAAATACCCCATCTTGTCATCCTCGATGGCAACGATACAATACGTGCCTTGCTGCCCCTTCTGTCACTGGGAAAGGACACCGCAAGATCGAACCCAAAGCTACGCACTTCTCCCATGGCAAGAAAAACCAATCTAGTAGGCCAAACCAAACTGATAATTCGAAGAGACTTGCAATGGTAACCAATCATACATAAAAGAATTCAAAGAAGATTCAAATATTATTCATAGATAGACTGGATCATAAACCCACAATTCATCAGTCTCAACAAACACACCGCAAAAAGAAGATTACATCGAATAGATCTCCACAAGAGAGGGGGAGAACATTGTATTGAGATTCAAAAAGAGAGAAGAAGCCATCTAGCTACTAACTATGGACCCGTAGGTCTGAAATAAACTACTCACACATCATCGGAGGGGCTTGGATGATGATGTAGAAGCCCTCTGTGATTGATGCCCCCTTCGACGGAGCTCCAGAACAGGCCCCAAGATGGGATCTCGTGGATACAGAAAGTTGCGGCGGTGGAATTAGGTTTTTGGCTCCGTCCCCGATCGTTTGGGGGTACGTGGATATATATGGGAGGAAGAAGTACGTCGGTGGAGCTTCGAGGGGCCCATGAGGCAGGGGGCGCACCCTAGGGGGGCGCCCTCCACCCTCGTGGCCGCCTCGTGGCCTTCTTGACGGAGGGTCCAAGTCTCCTGGATCTTATGTGATGAGAAAATCACGTTTCCGAATGTTCCATTCCGTTTGGACTCCGTTTGATTTTTTGTTTCTCCAAACACTGAAATAGGCAAAAAAACAACAATTCTGTGTTGGGCCTCCGGTTAATAGGTTAGTGCCAAAAATAATATAAAAGTGGAAAATAAAGCCCAATATAGTCCAAAACAGTAGATAATATCGCATGGAGCAATCAAAAATTATAGATACGTTGGAGACGTATCAAGCATCCCCAAGCTTAATTCCTGCTCGTCCTCGCGTAGGTAAATGATGAAAACAGAATTTTTGATGCGGAGTGCTACTTGGCATAATTCTAATGTAATTCTTCTAAATTGTGGTATAAATATTCAGATCCGAAAGATTCAAGACAAAAGTTCATATTGACATAAAAATGATAATACTTCAAGCATACTAACTAAGCAATTATGTCTTCTCAAAATAACATGGCCAAAGGAAGTTCATCCCTACAAAATCATATGGTTTAGTCATGTTTCATTTTTGTCACACAAGAATGCTCTCATCATGCACAACCCCGATGACAAGCCAAGCAATTGTTTCATACTTTATTAATCTCAAACCTATAAACTTTCACGCAATATATGAGCGCGAGCCATGGACAAAGCACTATGGGTGGAATAGAATATAATGAGGGGGTTATGTGGAGAAGATAAAAAAAGAGAAAGTCTCACGTCAACGAGGCTAATCAATGGGCTATGGAGATGCCCACCGATTGATGTTAATGCAAGGACGTAACATCCCAAAATTTCAATTTAGAATGTTATACATTAGATCATCATTGCATATCATATTTTATTTTGCATTTTGGTTGATCCTAGAAAATTCTACACAACTCAATGACGCACGGAGAGAGTTGGGGATTTCGTTATTTTCATATTTGAGTTTTCTCAAATTTTGAAAATAGGATCATTTGATTTTATTTATTTTATCATCAATTATTTCTATTACAAAAATATGAGAGAGGGAATAAAATGACTTTCCCAAAATAAAGAAATATTGAGGATTTAATAATAAAATCAAATAAGATTTTATTTTGGAGTTTTTCGGTGTTTTATTTGAATTTAGGAAAAATGTGCGTTTTTCCAAATTTCATTTAGGGCCCAAATAAATGTTCACTTTGTCGGGCTTGATTTTAGAAGCTCGGGAAAACTTATTTCGGGATTTTTGGAGTCCGTTTAGTATTTCTTTTTATTTTTCTTTCGAGCGAAATATTTAAAAAAAAAGGGAACCGACCTAACCGGGCCGTGTCCGGATAGGACTCTGGCCCGGCAGGCTTTAAAAGCTGGCCCAGCCCCCGGGGAGGAACCCTAGCCCCAGCCCCGAGCCGCCCCAGCAGCCCGCGCCCGCCGCCGCCAGCGCCGCCGCCGCCGCTCGCGCCGCGCCGCCGCCGCCCCGCCGCCGCCCCTCCGCGCAGCCGAGGTTCGCCGCCGCCTTGTAATCCGCGCCGCTTGTTTTTTTAGAAAACCGATTGGTTTTCCATCGTTTTTTTTTCGTTTTTTTAGTTTTCATTTTTTTATTAGATCGGTTTTTTTCGGTTTAGGTTAAATAGCGAGCGTTCGCTCGTTTGTTCGTTTAAACGAACACGTTCATTGTTTAGATCTGGATAACGAACGTTCGTTCGTTAATCCGTTCATCGTTTTCTTTTTCTCGGATTAAATCCACGATTTTTCTGATCGCGATTCCAGATCCGATTTTCGTTTTAGTATAACTTTTCGCTCGTTTATCGGAACCAGGCGATTCAAGCGCCTAGAGTTTCGTCTCGAAACCCTCTATCCGTTTAACCAACTTAAACAAGATTTTGCTACTGTAAAACTTGCCCTAGATCCAGATTACTAGAACGAAGTTGTTTTCTTTCGCCGTTTGACTTCCGTTGCTTCGTTCGATTTGATTCTTTTTGCCAACCGGAGTTCTTAAGTTGAACCTTGTGGTTAGATCTCTTATTCGAGTTTTACCTGTGCATTAGATGAGTACTTATTGTATGCTTGTTTGTTTGTCTGTGATAGAGTACCCGGAGTGCGCCGCGTGTTACTTCGAATCGTTAGGTTTCGCGGATCATCAACAAGGCAAGTAACACTTTGATCATACCTTTTCTACTACCCAGTTTTATTGCATTAGATCAATCCTCACACATTGCATGATTAGGATCTAATTAAATTGTGGGATGGGAAGTAGATGAGGTAGTACCTATTACCTGTTATTGTCAAACCTTTGGGAGTTACTTCTACGTTTTCTTATTATGCCATGGTATGCTAGTAGATGTGGATTGGGTGAGTGATATCCATGACAGATGTGAGTTTTGTTAATTTAATGGTTTATCTAAGGTGGCTACTTAAACACACATCTGGGTGGATTGAGGCACCTGGGTATTTCCAGGACTTGCCTGTTTTCTTTTGGACCGCCACCCAGGCTCAAAGGGATCATGAGACTATTCATACTAGAAACTTCCGTGTGCATCCACAAGCTATTATGGGCTCTAGCATAGTTGACTAAGTTGTGCGAACTCTTACAGTGGTAGACTAGCAGATGTAGGGGATGTAGGTGGTACGGTCTACCCGATCGTAAGGTGCTAGCGCTTCTGAAAGACTATGTCTCGGTCATCCGTCTTCTCAAACATCATGTAGTGCAAGAAATCAAACGGAGGCGATCGAGTCTTGTGGGGAAAAGTGCGCAAACCTCTGCAGAGTGTAACAAACTAATCATGATTAGCCGTGTCCCCGGTTATGGACATCTTTAGTATCTAGTACTTGGATTATCATGTGAATCTCAACATGTTACTCTAAATTAATTTTGTTGGGTTATGTTTAATGATGATGCTTAATTGGGATTGAGAATGCTGTCAACCATTCTCAATGTTTAACAACTACCATGATAGTTAAATAAATTTTATTCCTTTGAAGTAGGGAAAAATTGGCTTTACACAAAACTGTAACCATAGAGCTTTCCACCAGCCAAATATGCATGTAGTATAGCTGTTGCATTCCATTACTCTCTATGTGTTACCTTGCCAGCATACTCCATGTGCTGACCCGTTTTCGGGCTGCAACGTTAATGTTGTAGAATTTTCAGACGATGATTAAGGAGTTTTAGGTCGTGGTTCTATACTCAGTGATGCCGTTGGAGTTGATGGACTCACTTATCTTCCAAGCCTTCCGCTGTTATCGTTATTAGATGGCCTTAAGCCATATTTATTGTAATAAGTTCTCTATTGAGACTCTCGATGTAATAAGTGTGTGATTGCTACTCTGCTATAAATCCTTTGAGTACTGTGTGGTGTCAGCATTACTGATCCAGGGATGACACTGGAGCACAGAGATCAGATCGTTTGAGGTCTGGTCGCTACAAAGGAGTAGGGATTGCCATGCAACGGATGCACTAGAGCTATAAATGTACGAAAGCTCAACAAAAGAAACTAGTGGGTGTGCATCCAACTTGCTTTCTCACGAAGACCTAGGGCACTTGAGGAGGCCCATTGTTGGAATATACAAGCCAAGTTCTATAATGAAAAATTCCCACTACTATATGAAAGTGATAACATGAGAGACCCTCTGCTATGAAGATCATGGTGCTACTTTGAAGCACAAGTGTAATAAAAGTATAGTAACATTGTCCCTTCTCTATTTTTCTCTCATTTATTGGGCCTTTTCTTTTTTTATGGCCTTTCTCTTTTTTTGGGCCTTCTCTTTTTTTGGGCCTTCTCTTTTTTTATGGACTTTCCCTTTTTATATTCCTCACTTGGGACAATGCTCTAATAATGATGGTCATCACACTTCTATTTATTTACAACTCAATGATTACAACTCAATACTAGAACAAAGATGACTCTATATGAATGCCTCCAGCGGTGTACCGGGATATGCAATGAACCAAGAGTGACATGTATGAAAGAATTATGAACGGTGGCTTTGCCACAAATACTATGTCAACTACATGATCATCCTAAGCAATATGACAATGATGAATGTGTCATGATGAACGGAATGATGGAAAGTTGCATGGCAATATATCTTGGAATGGCTATGGAAATGCCATAATAGGTAGGTATGGTGGCTGTTTTGAGGAAGATATAAGGAGGTTTATGTGTGAAAGAGCGTATCATATCACGGGGTTTGGATGCACTGGCGAAGTTTGCGCCAACTCTCAATGTGAGAAAGGGCAATGCACGGTACCGAAGAGGCTAGCAAGGATGGAAGGGTGAGAGTGCGTATAGCCCATGGACTCAACATTAGTCATAAAGAACTCACATACTTATTGCAAAAATCTACAAGTCATCAAAAACCTCGGCACTACGCGCATGCTCCTAGGGGGATAGATTGGCAGGAAAAGACCATCGCTCGTCCCTGACCGCCACTCATAAGGAAGACAATCAAATAACACCTCATGTTTCATATTTGTTGCATAACATTTACCATATGTGCATGCTACGGGACTTGCAAACCTCAACACAAGTATTTCTCAATTTCACAACTACTCAACTAGCATGACTTTGATATTATTACCTCCATATCTCAAAACAATCATCAAGCATCAAACTTCTCTTAGTATTCAACACACTCATAAGAAAGTTTTATTATTAATCTTGCATACCAAGCATATTAGGATTTTAAGCAAATTACCATGCTAATAAGACTCTCAAAATAATCTAAGTGAAGCATGAGAGATCAATAGTTTCTATAAAACAAATCCACCACCATGCTCTAAAAGATATAAGTGAAGCACTAGAGCAAAACTATAAAGCTCAAAAGATATAAGTGAAGCACATAGAGTATTCTATCAAATTCCATATCATGTATGGCTCTCTCAAAAGGTATGTACAGCAAGTATGATTGTGGTAGACTAACAAGCAAATACTCAAATCATAAAAGACGCTCCAAGCAAAACACATATCATGTGGTGAATAAAAATATAGCTCCAAGTAAAGTACCGATAGAAGTAGACGAAAGAGCGGATGCCTTCCGGGGCATCCCCAAGCTTTGGCTTTTAGGTGTCCTTAGATTATCTTGGGGGTGCCATGGGCATCCCCAAGCTTAGGCTCCTGCCACTCCTTGTTCCATAATCCATCAAATCTTTACCCAAAACTTGAAAACTTCACAACACAAAACTTAAAGTAGAAAATCCCGTGAGCTCCGTTAGCGAAAGAAAACAAAAGACCACTTCAAGGTACTGTAATGAACTTATTTTTTATTTATATTGGTGTTAAACCTAATGTATTCCAACTTCTTTGTGGATTTATAAACTATTTTACTAGCCATAGATTCATCAAAATAAGCAAACAACACACGAAAAACAGAATCTGTCAAAAACAGAACAGTCTGTAATAATCTGTATCTAGCGCAATATCTGGAACTCCAAAAATTCTAAAATAAATTTCTGGACGTGAGGAATTTATCTATTAATTATATGCAAAAAGAATTAACTAAATATCACTTTCCAAATAAAAATTACAGCAGTTCTCGTGAGCGCTAAAGTTTCTGTTTTTTACAGCAAGTTCAACAAGACTTTCCCCAAGTCTTCCCAACGGTTCTACTTGGCACAAACACTAATTAAACACAAAAAACACTACCAAAACAGAGGCTAAATAATTTATTTATTACTAAACAGGAGCAAAAAGCAAGGAATAAAAATAAAATTGGGTTGCCTCCCAACAAGCGCTATCGTTTAACGCCCCTAGCTAGGCATAACAAGCAAGAATAGATCTAGGCATTGACATCTTTGGTAGGCAATCCATAAGTAGCTCTCATGATAGATTCATATGGTAATTTTATTTTCTTTCTAGGGAAGTGTTTCGTGCCCTTTTTTAATGGAAATTGAAATCTAATATTCCCTTCCTTCATATCAATAATCGCACCAACCGTTCTAAGGAAAGGTCTACCAAGAATAATAGGGCAAGAAGGATTGCAATCTATATCAAGAACGATAAAATCTACGGGCACATAATTCCTATTTGCAACAATAAGAACATCATTAATTCTTCCCATAGGTTTCTTAATAGTGGAATCCGCAAGATGCAAGTTTAGAGAGCAATCATCAAAATCACGGAAATCTAGCAAATCACACAAAGTTTAGGGAATAGTAGAGACACTAGCACCCAAATCACACAAAGCATAAAACTCATAATATTTAATTTTAATTTTAATAGTAGGTTCCCACTCATCATAAAGTTTTCTAGGGATAGAAACTTTCAACTCAAGTTTTTCTTCATAAGATTGCATCAAGGCATCAACGATATGTTCGGTAAAGGCTTTATTTTGACTATAAGCAAGAGGAGATTTTAGCAAGGATTGCAACAAGGAAATACAATCAATTAAAGAGCAATTTTCATAATTAAATTCCTTGAAATCCAATATAGTGGGTTTAGCATCATCTAGGGTTTTATTTCTTTTAATCCCACTTTTATCGATTTCATCATCAAGATCTACATACTCCAAAATTTTAGAACGCCTTCTAGGTAAAGGTGGATCATATTCAGTCCCATCATTATCAAGATTAATATTACAAAACAAATATTTAATAGGGGACACATCAATAACTTTTAGTTCTTCATCATTATTTTCATAGGAACAAGAAGAACACGCTTTAATAAAGGCATCTTTCATAGCACGCGTCCTAGCGGTTCTTTCTTTGCACTCATCAATGGAAATTCTCATGGCCTTGAGAGACTCATTGATATCATGCTTAGGTGGAATAGATCTAAGTTTCAAGGAATCAACATCAAGAGCAATTCTATCAACGTTCCTAGCCAAATCATCAATCTTAAGCAATTTTTCTTCAATAATAGCATTAAAATTCTTTTGCGAAGAAATAAATTCTTTAATAGTAGATTCAAAATCAGAGGGCATCTTATTATAATTTCCATAAGAATTGTTGTAGGAATTACCATAATTATTAGAGGGATTACTAGGATAAGACCTAGGATTGAAATTTCCTCTATATGCATTGTTACCAAAATTGTTCCTACCAACAAAATTCACATCCATAGATTCATTATTATTCTCAATCAAAGTAGACAAAGGCATATCATTAGGATCAGATGAAACACTCTTAGTAGCAAATAATTTCATAAGTTCATCCATCTTTCCACTCAAAACATTAATTTCTTCTATTGCATGCACTTTTTTATTAGTGGATCTTTTAGTGTGCCATTGAGAATAATTAACCATAATATTATCTAGGAGTTTAGTAGCATCTCCTAAAGTGATTTCCATAAAAGTGCCTCCCGCAGCCGAATCTAAAAGATTTCTAGAAGCAAAATTCAATCCGGCATAATTTTTTTGAATAATCATCCACAAATTCAAACCATGAGTAGGGCAATTACGTATCATTAATTTCATTCTCTCCCAAGTTTGTGCAACATGTTCATGATCAAGTTGCTTAAAATTCATAATATCGTTTCTAAGAGAGATGATCTTAGCGGGAGGAAAATACTTAGAGATAAAAACATCTTTGCACTTGTTCCATGAATCAATACTATTTTTAGGCAAAGATGAAAACCAAGCTTTAGCAAGATCTCTAAGCGAAAAAGGAAATAGCTTCAATTTAACAATATCATTATCGACATCTTTCTTCTTTTGCATGTCACACAAATCAACGAAGCTATTAGATGGGTAGCGACATCTTCACTAGGAAGGCCGGAGAACGGATCTTTCATGACAAGATTCAGGAAAGCAACATTAATTTCACAAGATTCAGCATCGGTAAGAGGAGCAATCGGTGTGCTAGGGAAATCATTATTGTTGGTATTGGTGAAGTCACACAATTTAGTATTATCTTGACCCATCGCGATAAACAAGCAATCCAACACACAAGCAAACAATAAGCAAACGAGCAAAAAGAGGAAAATAGAGAGAGAGGGAGGATAGAAAGAGAGAGAGGGCGAATAAAACGGCAAGGGTGAATTGGGGGAGAGGAAAACAAGAGGCAAATGGAAAATAATGTAACGCGGGAGATAGGGATTGTGATGGGTACTTGGTATGTTGACTTTTGCGTAGACTCCCCGGCAACGGCGCCAGAAATTCTTCTTGCTACCTCTTGAGCACTGCATTGGATTTCCCCGAAGAGGAGAGGATGATGCAGCAAAGTAGCGTAAGTATTTCCCTCAGTTTTTGAGAACCAAGGTATCAATACAGTAGGAGGCTACGCGCGAGTCCCTCATACCTACACAGAAACAATAGCTCAACGCAACCAATGCGCTTAGGGGTTGTCAATCCCTTCATGGTCACTTACGAAAGTGAGATCTGATAGAGATGATAAATAATATTTTTGGTATTTTTGGTATAAAGATGCAAAGTAAAAAGTAAAAGCAAAGTAAAAGCAAAGCAATAATAAAGTAATGGAGATTGATATGATGAGAAAGAGACATGGGGGCCATAGGTTTCACTAGTGGCTTCTCTAAAGAGCATAAGTATTCTACGGTGGGTGAACAAATTACTGTTGAGCAATTGACAGAATTGAGCATAGTTATGCGAATATCTAGGTATGATCATGTATATAGGCATCACGTCCGAGACAAGTAGACCGACTCCTGCCTGCATCTACTACTATTACTCCACTCATCGACCGCTATCCAGCATGCATCTAGAGTATTAAGTTAAAAAACAAAGTAACGCCTTAAGCAAGATGACATGATGTAGAGGGATAGTTTCATGCAATATGATAAAAACTCCATCTTGTTATCCTCGATGGAAACGATACAATACGTGCCTTGCTGCCCCTTCTGTCACTGGGAAAGGACACCGCAAGATCGAACCCAAAGCTAAGAACTTCTCCCATGGCAAGAAAAACCAATCTAGTAGGCCAAACCAAAGTGATAATTCGAAGAGACTTGCAAAGATAACCAATCATACATAAAAGAATTCAGAGAAGATTCAAATATTATTCATAGATAGACTGGATCATAAACCCACAATTCATCGGTCTCAACAAACACACCGCAAAAAGAAGATTACATCGAATAGATCACCACAAGAGAGGGGGAGAACATTGTATTGAGATCCAAAAAGAGAGAAGAAGCCATCTAGCTACTAACTATGGACCCGTAGGTCTGAAATAAACTACTCACACTTCATCAAAGGGGCTTGGATAATGATGTAGAAGCCTTTCATGATCGATGCCCCCTCCGGCGGAGCTCCGGAACAGGCCCCAAGATGGGATCTCGTGGATACAGAAAGTTGCGGCGGTGGAATTAGGTTTTTGGCTCCGTCCCCAATCGTTTGGGGGTATGTGGATATATATGGGAGGAAGAAGTACGTCGGTGGAGCTTCGAGGGGCCCACGAGGCAGGGGGCGCCCTAGGGGGGCACCCTCCACCCTCGTGGCTGCCTCGTGGCTTTCTTGACGGAGGGTCCAAGTCTCCTGGATCTTATCTGATGAGAAAATCACGTTTCCAAAGGTTTCATTCCGTTTGGACTCCGTTTGATATTATGTTTCTCCGAAACACTGAAATAGGCAAAAAACAGCAATTCTGTGCTGGGTCTCCGGTTAATAGGTTAGTCCCAAAAATAATATGAAAGTGGAAAATAAAGCCCAATATAGTCCAAAACAGTAGATAATATAGCATGGAGCAATCAAAAATTATAGATACGTTGGAGACGTATCAACTCATAATACCGATCATCACCAAACTTTAAGCGTGCGGACCCTACGGGTTCGAGAACTATGTAGACATGACCGAGACACATCTCCGGTCAATAACTAATAGCGGAACCTGGATGCTCATATTGGCTCCTACATATTCTATGAAGATCTTTATCGGTCAAACCGCATAACAACATATGTTCTTCCCTTTGTCAACGATATGTTACTTGCCCGAGATTCGATCGTCGGTATCTCAATACCTAGTTCAATCTCGTTACCGGCAAGTCTCTTTACTCGTTCTGTAATGCATCATCCCGCAACTAACTCATTAGTCACATTGCTTGCAAGGCTTATAGTGATGTGCATTACTGAGAGGGCCCAGAGATACCTCTCTGATAATCGGAGTGACAAATCCTAATCTCGAAATACGCCAACTCAACAAGTACCTTTGGAGACACCTGTAGAGGACCTTTATAATCACCCAGTTACTTTGTGACGTTTGGTAGCACACAAAGTGTTCCTCCGGTAAACGGGAGTTGCATAATCTCATAGTCATAGGAACATGTATAAGTCATGAAGAAAGCAATAGCAACATACTAAATGATCAAGTGCTAAGCTAACGGAATAGGTCAAGTCAATCACATCATTCTCCTATCTATGGTTAGGAAACTTAACCATCTTTGATTAACGAGCTAGTCAAGTAGAGGCATACTAGTGACACTATGTTTGTCTATGTATTCACACATGTATCATGTTTCTGGTTAATACAATTCTAGCACGAATAATAAACATTTATCGTGATATAAGGAAATAAATAATAACTTTATTATTGCCTCTAGGGCATATTTCCTTCAAGCTCAACAAAAGAAACTAAGTGGGTGTGCATCCAACTTGCTTGCTCATGAAGACCTAGGGCATTTGAGGAAGCCCATTGTTGGAATATGCAAGCCAAGTTCTATAATGAAAATTCCCACTAGTATATGAAAGTGACAGAATAAGAGACTCTCTATCATGAAGACCACGGTGCTACTTTGAAGCAAAAGTGTGGTAAAAGGATAGTAGCATTGCCCCTTCTCTCTTTTTCTCTCATTTTTTTGTTTTTTTCCTTCTCTTTTTTTGGCCTTTCTCTTTTTTTCCTCACACGGGACAATGCTCTAATAATGATGATTGATACGTCTCCAACGTATCTATAATTTTTGATTGCTCCATGCTATATTATCTACTGTTTTGGACATTATTGGGCTTTATTATACACTTTTATATTATTTTTGGGACTAACCTACTAACCGGGGGCCCAACCCAGAATTGCTGTTTTTTTGCCTATTTTAGGGTTTCGAAGAAAAGGAATATCAAACGAAGTCCAAACGGAATGAAACCTTCGGGGACGTGATTTTTGGAACGAACAAGACCCAGGAGACTTGGACCCTACGTCAAGCAACCAACAGGGAGGCCACGAGGTAGGGGGGCGCGCCTACCCCCCCAGGCACGCCCTCCACCCTCGTGGGCCCCCTGTTACTCCACCGACGTACTTCTTCCTCCTATATATACCTACGTACCCCCAAACAATCAGATATGGAGCCAAAACCCTAATTCCACCGCCGTAACTTTTTGTATCCACGAGATCCCATCTTGGGGCCTATTCCGGAGCTCCGGCGGAGGGGGCATCGATCATGGAGGGCTTCTACATCAACACCATAGCCTCTCTGATGAAGTGTGAGTAGTTTACCTCAGACCTTTGGGTCCATAGTTGTTAGCTAGATGGCTTCTTCTCTCTTTTTGGATCTCAATACAAAGTTCTCCCCCTCTCTTGTGGAGATCTATTCAATGTAATCTTCTTTTGCGGTGTGTTTGTTGAGACCGATGAATTGTGGGTTTATGATCAAGTTTATCTATGAACATTATTTGAATCTTCTGTGAATTCTTTTATGTATGATTGATTATCTTGGCAAGTCTCTTTGAATTGTCAGTTTGGTTTGCCCTACTAGATTGATCTTTCTTGCAATGGGAGAAGTGCTTAGCTTTGGGTTCAATCTTGCGGTGTCCTTTCCCAGTGACAGTAGGGCAACAAGGCACGTATTGTATTGTTGCCATCGAGGATAACAAGATGGGATTTTCATCATATTGCATGAGTTTATCCCTCTACATCATGTCATCTTGCTTAAAACATTACTCTATTCTCTTGAACTTAATACTCTAGATGCATGCTGGATAGCGGTTGATGTGTGGAGTAATAGTAGTAGATGCAGGCAGGAGTCGGTGTACTTGTCTTGGACGTGATGCCTATATACATGATCATACCTAGATATTCTCATAACTATGCTCAATTCTGTCAATTGCTCAACAGTAATTTGTTCACCCACCATAAAATACTTATGCTCTTGAGAGAAGCCACTACTGAAACCTATGGCCCTCGGGTCTATCTTCATCATATTAAATCTTCCAATACTTAGTTATTTTCATTGATTTTATTTTACTTTGCATCTTTATCGTAAAAATACCAAAAATATTATCTTAAAATATCTATTAGATCTCACTCTCGTAAGTGACCGTGTAGGGATTGACAACCCCTTATTGCATTGGTTGCGAGGATTTATTTGTTTTGTGCAGGTGCGAGGGACTCGCGCGTAGCCTCCTACTGGATTGATACCTTGGTTCTCAAAAACTGAGGGAAATACTTACGCCACTTTGCTGCATCACCCTTTCCTCTTCAAGGGAAAACCAACGCAGTGCTCAAGAGGTAGCAAGAAGGATTTCTGGCGCCGTTGCCGGGGAGGTCTACGCATAAGTCAACATACCAAGTACCCATCACAAACCCTTATCTCCCGCATTACATTATTTGCCATTTTCCTCTTGTTTTCCTCTCTCCCACTTCACCCTTGCCGTTTTATTCGCCCCCCTCTCTCTATCCTCCCTCTCTTTTCCGTTTGCCTCTTTTTGCCCGTTTCTTGTTTGCTTGTGTGTTGGATTGCTTGCTTATCATGATGGATCAAGACAACACTAAATTGTGTGACTTTACCAATACCAAAAACAATGGTTTTATTAGCAATCCGATTGCTCCTCTTACCGATGCTGAATCTTGTGAAATTAATGCTGCCTTGCTGAATCTTGTCATGAAAGATCCGTTTTCCGGCCTTCCTAGTGAAGATGCCGCTACCCATCTAAATAGCTTCATTGATTTGTGTGATATGGAAAAGAAGAAAGTTCTGGACAATGATATTGTTAAATTGAAGCTATTTACTTTTTTGCCTAGAGATTGTGCTAAAGCTTGGTTTTCGTCCTTGCCTAAAAATAGTATTGATTCATCGAATAAGTGCAAAGATGCTTTTATCTCTAAGTATTTTCCTCCCACTAAGATCATCTCTCTTAGAAACGATATTATGAATTTTAAGCAACTTGATCATGAACATGTTGCACAAGCTTGGGAGAGGATGAAATTAATGATACGTAATTGCCGTACTCATGGTTTAAATTTGTGGATGATTATACAAAAAATTTATGCCGGATTGAATTTTGCTTCTAGAAATCTTTTAGATTCGGCCGCGGGAGGCACTTTTATGGAAATCACTTTAGGAGAAGCTACTAAACTCATAGATAATATTATGGTTAATTATTCTCAATGGCACACTGAAAGATCTACTAATAAAAAAGTGCATGTGATAGAAGAAATTAATGTTTTGAGTGGAAAGATGGATGAACTTATGAAATTATTTGCTAATACAAGTGTTTCTTCTGATCCTAATGACATTCCTTTGTCTACTTTGATTGATAATAATAATAATAAATCTATGGATGTGAATTTTGTTGGTAGGAACAATTTTGGTAACAATGCGTATAGAGGAAACTTTAATCCTAGCCTTATCCTAGCAATTCCTCTAATAATTATGGTAACTCCTACAACAATTCTTATGGAAATTTTAATAAGATGCCCTCTGATTTTAAATCTAATATTAAAGAATTTATTACTTCGCAAAATAATTTCAATGCTTTGATTGAAGAAAAATTGCTTAAGATTGATGAGTTGGCTAGGAACGTTGATAGAATTTCTCTTGATGTTGATTCTTTGAAACTTAGATCTATTCCTCCTAAGCATGATATCAGTGAGTCTCTCAAAGCCATGAGAATTTCTGTTGATGAGTGCAAAGAAAGAACCGCTAGGATACATGCTAAGAAAGATTCCTTTATAAGAGCGTGTTCTTCTAGTTTCCATGATAATAAAGATGAAGATCTAAAAGTTATTGATGTGTCCCCTATTAAATCTTAGTTTTGCAATAAGAACCTTGATAATAACGAGACTGAATATGATCCACCTTTACCTAGAGCGCGTTCCAAAAATTCGGAGTTTTTAGATCATGATGCTAAATTTGATAAAAGTGGGATTGAAGAGATCAAAACTCTAGATGTTAATGAACCTACTATTTTGGATTTCAAGGAATTTAATTATGATAATTTCTCTTTGATAGATTGTATTTCCTTGTTGCAATCCGTGCTAAATTCTCCTCATGCTTATAGCCAAAATAAATCTTTTACCAAACATATCGTTGATGCTTTGATGCAATCTTATGAAGAAAAACTTGAGTTGGAAGTTTCTATCCCTAGAAAACTTTATGATGAGTGGGAACCAACTATTAAAATTAAAATTAAATATGATGAATGCTATGCTTTCTGTGATTTGGGTGCTAGTGTTTCCACGACTCCAAATACTTTGTGTGATTTGTTAGGTTTCCGTGATTTTGATGATTGCTCTTTAAACTTGCACCTTGCGGATTCCACTATTAACAAACCTATGGGAAGAATTAATGATGTTCTTATTGTTTCAAATAGGAATTATGTGCCCGTAGATTTTATCGTTCTTGATATAGATTCCAATCCTTCATGTCCTATTATTCTTGGTAGACCTTTCCTTAGAACGATTGGTGCACTTATTGATACGAAGGAAGGAAATATTAGATTCCAATTTCTGTTAAGGAAAGGCATGGAACACTTTCCTAGAAAGAAAATTAAATTACCATATGAATCTATTATGAGAGCCAGCTATGGATTGCCCACAAAAGATGGCAATACCTAGATCTACCTTATAATCATCACACTTTCCTAGAAAGAAAATTAAATTACCTTATGAATCTATTATGATATCCACTTATGGATTGCCTACCAAAGATGGCAATACCTAGATCTATCCTTGCTTTTTATGCCTAGCCAGGGGCGTTAAATGATAGCGCTTGTTGGGAGGCAACCAAATTTTATTTTTATTCCTTGCTTTTTTCTCATATTTAGTAATAAATAATTTATCTAGCCTCTGTTTTGGTTGTGTTTTTTGTGTTTAATTAGTGTTTGTGCCAAGTAGAACCGTTGGGAAGACTTGGGGAAAGTCTTGTTAATCTTGCTGTAAAAAACAGAAACTTTAGCGCTCACGAGAACTGCTTCCATTTTTATTTGGAAGGTGATATTTAGTTAATTATTTTTGAAGATTATTAATAGATAAATTCCTCACGTCCAGAAATTTATTTTAGAATTTTTGGGGTTCCAGATCTTGCGCTAGCTTCAGATTACTACAAACTGTTCTGTTTTTGACAGATTCTGTTTTTTGTGTGTTGTTTGCTTATTTTGATGAATCTATGGCTAGTAAAATAGTTTATAAACCATAGAGAAGTTGTAATACATTAGGTTTAACACCAATATAAATAAAGAATGAGTTTATTACAGTACCTTGAAGTGGTCTTTTGTTTTCTTTCGCCTACGGAGCTCACGAGATTTTCTACTTTAAGTTTTGTGTTGTGAAGTTTTCAAGTTTTGGGTAAGGATTTGATGGATTATGGAACAAGGAGTGGCAAGAGCCTAAGCTTGGAGATTCCCATGACACCCCCAAGATAATATAAGGACACCTAAAAGCCAAAGCTTGGGGATTCCCCGGATGGCATCCCCTCTTTCGTCTACTTCTATTGGTAACTTTACTTGGAGCTATATTTTTATTCACCACATGATATGTGTTTTGCTTGGAGCGTCTTGTATGATTTGAGTCTTTTCTTTTTAGTTTACAACAATCATCTTTGTTGTACACACCTTTTGACAGAGACACTCATGATTCGGAAATTATTAGAATACTCTATGTGCTTCACTTATATCTTTTGAGTTGTATAGTTTTGCTCTGGTGCTTCACTTATATCTTTTAGAGCACGGTGGTGGATTTGTTTTATAGAAACTATTGATCTCTCATGATTCACTTAGATTATTTTGAGAGTCTTAAATATCATGGTAAATTGCTTAAATAATCCTAATATGCTAGGTATACAAGATTAATAATAAAATTCTCTTATGAGTGTGTTGAATACTATGAGAAGTTTGATACTTGATAATTGTTTTGAGATATGGAGATGGTGATATTAGAGTCATGCTAGTTGAGTAGTTGTGAATTTGAGAAATACTTGTGTTAAAGTTTGTGATTCCCGTAGCATGCACGTATGGTGAACCGTTATGTGATGAAGTTGGAGCATGATTTATTTATTGATTGTCTTCCTTATGAGTGGCGGTCGGGGACGAGCGATGGTCTTTTCCTACCAATCTATCCCCCTAGGAGCATGCGTGTAATACTTTGCTTTGAAAACTTGTAGATTTTTGCAATAAGTATATGAGTTCTTTATGACTAATGTTGAGTCCATGGATCATACACACTCTCACCCTTCCACCATTGCCAGCCTCTCTAATACCGCGCACCTTTCGCCGGTATCATACACCCACCATATACCTTCCTCAAAACAGCCACCATACCTACCTATCATGGCATTTCCATAGCCATTCCGAGATATATTGCCATGCAACTTTCCACCGTTCTGTTTACTATGACATGCACCGTCATTGTCATATTTCTTTGCATGATCATGTAGTTGACATTGTATTTGTGGCAAAGCCACCGTTCATAATTCTTTCATACATGTCACTCATGAGTCATTGCATATCCCGGTACACCACCGGAGGCATTCACATAGAGTCATATTTTGTTCTAAGTATCGAGTTGTAATTCTTGAGTTGTAAGAAAATAAAAGTGTGATGATTATCATTATTAGAGCATTGTCCCGGTGAGGAAAGGATGATGGAGACTATGATCCCCCCACAAGTTGGGATGAGACTCCAGACGAAAAAAAGAGGCCATAAAAAATAGAAAAGGCCCAAATAAAAAAAGAGAAAAAGAGAGAAGGGAAAATGCTACTATCCTTTTACCACACTTGTGCTTCAAAGTAGCACCATGATCTTCATAGTAGAGAGTCTCCTTTGTTACCACTTTCATATACTAGTGGGAATTTTCATTATAGAACTTGGCTTGTATATTCCAATGACGGGCTTCCTCAAAATGCCTTAGGTCTTCGTGAGCAAGCAAGTTGGATGCACACCCACTTAGTTTCTTTTTGAGCTTTCATATACTTATAGCTCTAGTGCATCCATCACATTGGTATCTATTGATGGGCATCTCCATAGCCCGTTGATACGCCTAGTTGATGTGAGACTATCTTCTCCCTTTTGTCTTCTCCACAACCACCATTCTATTCCACCTAAAGTGCTATGTCCATGGCTCACGCTCATATATTGCGTGAAGATTGAAAAGGTTTGAGAACATTAAAAGTATGAAACAATTGCTTGGCTTGTCATCGGGGTTGTGCATGATTTAAATACTTTGTGTGGTGAAGATAGAGCATAGCCAGACTATATGATTTTGTAGGGATAACTTTCTTTGGCCATGTTATTTTGAAGAGACATAATTGCTTAGTTAGTATGCTTGAAGTATTATTATTTTTATGTCAATATTGAACTTTTGTCTTGAATCTTTCGGATCTGAATATTCATACCACTATTAAGAAGAGTTACATTGAAATCATGCCAAGTAGCATTCCACATCAAAAATTCTGTTTTTATCATTTACCTACTCGAGGACGAGCAGGAATTAAGCTTGGGGATGCTTGATACGTCTCCAACGTATCTATAATTTTTGATTGCTCCATGCTATATTATCTACTGTTTTGGACATTATTGGGCTTTATTATACACTTTTATATTATTTTTGGGACTAACCTACTAACCGGAGGCCCAACCCAGAATTGCTGTTTTTTTGCCTATTTTAGGGTTTCGAAGAAAAGGAATATCAAACGGAGTCCAAACGGAATGAAACCTTCGGGGACGTGATTTTTGGAACGAACAAGACCCAGGAGACTTGGACCCTACGTCAAGCAACCAACAGGGAGGCCACGAGGTAGGGGGGCGCCCCCCCCCCAGGCGCACCCTCCACCCTCGTGGGCCCCCTGTTGCTCCACCGACGTACTTCTTCCTCCTATATATACCTACGTACCCCCAAACAATCAGATATGGAGCCAAAACCCTAATTCCACCGCCGTAACTTTCTGTATCCACGAGATCCCATCTTGGGGCCTATTCCGGAGCTCCGGCGGAGGGGGCATCGATCATGAAGGGCTTCTACATCAACACCATAGCCTCTCCGATGAAGTGTGAGTAGTTTACCTCAGACCTTTGGGTCCATAGTTATTAGCTAGATGGCTTCTTCTCTCTTTTTGGATCTCAATACAAAGTTCTCCCCCTCTCTTGTGGAGATCTATTCAATGTAATCTTCTTTTGCGGTGTGTTTGTTGAGACCGATGAATTGTGGGTTTATGATCAAGTTTATCTATGAACATTATTTGAATCTTCTCTGAATGGTTATCTTTGCAAGTATCTTCGAATTATCAGTTTGATTTGGCCTACTAGATTAATCTTTCTTGCAATGGGAGAAGTGCTTAGCTTTGGGTTCAATCTTGCGGTGTCCTTTCCCAGTGACAGTAGGGGCAGCAAGGCACGTATTGTATTGTTGCCATCGAGGATAACAAGATGGGGTTTTCATCATATTGCATGAGTTTATCCCTCTACATCATGTCATCTTGCTTAAAGTGTTACTCTGTTCTCTTGAACTTAATACTCTAGATGCATGCTGGATAGCGGTCGATGTGTGGAGTAATAGTAGTAGATGCAGGCAGGAGTCGGTCTACTTGTCTTGGACATGATGCCTATATACATGATCATACCTAGATATTCTCATAACTATGCTCAATTCTGTCAATTGCTCAACAGTAATTTGTTCACCCACCATAAAATACTTATGCTCTTGAGAGAAGCCACTAGTGAAACCTATGGCCCTCGGGTCTATCTTCATCATATTAAATCTTCCAATACTTAGTTATTTTCATTGATTTTATTTTACTTTGCATCTTTATCATAAAAATACCAAAAATATTATCTTACAATATCTATTAGATCTCACTCTCGTAAGTGACTGTGTAGGGATTGAGAACCCCTTATCGCGTTGGTTGCAAGGATTTATTTGTTTTGTGCAGGTGCGAGGGACTCGCGCGTAGCCTCCTACTGGATTGATACCTTGGTTCTCAAAAACTGAGGGAAATACTTATGCTACTTTGCTGCATCACCCTTTCCTCTTCAAGGGAAAACCAACGAAGTGCTCAAGAGGTAGCAATGATCATCACACTTTTATTTATTTACAACTCAAGGACTACAACTCGATACTAGAACAAAATATGACTCTATATGAGTGCCTCCGACGGCGTACCGAGATGTGCAATGATTCAAGAGTGACATGTATAAAATAATTATGATCGGTGGCTTTGCCACAAATACAATGTCAACTATATGATCATGCAAAGCAATATGACAATGATGAAGCGTGTCATAATAAACAGAACGGTGGAAAGTTGCATGTCAATATATCTCGGAATGGCTATGGAAATGCCATAATAGGTAGGTATGGTGACTGTTTTGAGGAATATATAAGGAGGCCTATGTGTGATAGAGCATATCATATCACGGGGTTTGGATGCACCAGCGAAGTTTGCACCGACTATCAAGATGATAAAGGGCAATGCACGGTACCGAAGAGGCTCGCAATGATGGAAGGTTGAGAGTGCGTATAATCCATGGACTCAATATTAGTCATAAAGAACTCACATACTTATTGCAAAAATCTACAAGTCATAAAAACCAAGCACTACGTGCATGCTCCTAGGGGGATAGATTGGGAGGAAAAGACCATCGCTCGTCCCCGACCGCCACTCATAAGGAAGGCAATCAAAGAACACCTCATACTTCAAATTTGTCATACAACGGTTACCATACGTGCATGCTACGGGACTTGCAAAACCTCAACACAAGTGTTTCTCAATTTCACGATTACTCAACTAGCACGACTCTAATATCACCATCTTCATATCTCAAAACAATTATCAAGTATCAAACTTCTCATAGTATTCAATGCACTCTATATGAAAGCTTTTATTATACCCATCTTGGATGCCTATCATATTAGGACTAATTTCATAACCAAAGCAAATTACCATGTTGTTCTAAAGACTCTCAAAATAATATAAGTGAATCATGAGAGTTCATTAATTTCTTCAAAATAAAACCACCATCGTTCTCTAAAAGATGAGGCACTAGAGCAAACGACAAACTACTCCGAAAGATATAAGTGAAGATCAATGAGTAGTTGAATAATTATGCAACTATGTGAAGACTCTCTAACATTTAAGAATTTCAGATCTTGGTATTTTATTCAAACATCAAGAAATACAAAATAAAACAAAATGACGCTCAAAGCAAAACAAATATCATGTGGTGAATAAAAATATAGCTCCAAGTAAAGTTACCAATGAACGAAGACGAAAGAGGAGGTGCCATCCGGGGCATCCCTAAGCTTAGGATCTTGGTTATCCTTGAATATTACCTTGGGGTGCCTTGGGAATCCCCAAGATTAGGCTCTTGCCACTCCTTATTCCATATTCCATCGAATCTTTACCCAAAACTTGAAAACTTCACAACACAAAACTTAATAGAAAACTCGTAAGCTCCATTAGTATAAGAAAATAAATCACCACTGAGGTACTATTGTGAACTCATTCTAAATTCATATTGGTGTAATATCTACTGTATTCCAACTTCTCTATGGTTCATACCCTCCGATACTACTCATAGATTCATCAAAATAAGCAAACAACACAATGAAAACAGAATCTGTCAAAATAGAACAGTCTGTAGTAATCTGGAGATTTCAAATACTTATCTAACTCCAAAAATTCTGAAAATTTAGGATGACCTAAATAATTTGTATATCGATCTATTGCAGTTGGAATTGGTATTTTATCGCTCTCTGGTAAAAAACGAAAATTTATTTACAGCAAGATCAAATAACAATCACCCAAGAAGATCCTAAAGGCTTTACTTGGCACAAGCACTAATTAAAACATGAAAAACACAATCATAAAAGAGGATAGATGACTTATTTATTACTAAACAGGAACAAAAAGCAAGGAAGAAAAATAAAATTGGGTTGCCTCCCAATAAGCACTATCGTTTAACGCCCCTAGCTAGGCATGATGATATCAATGATGCTCACATAAAAGATAAGAATTGAAACATAAAGAGAGCATCATGAAGAATATGACTAACACATTTAAGTCTAACCCATTTCCTATTCATAGGGATTTTGTGAGCAAACAACTTGTGGGAACAAGAATCAACTTGCATAGGAAGGTAAAACAAGGATAACTTCAAGATTTTCAACACATAGAGAGGAAACTTGATATTATTGCAATATGTAAAAGCATATGTTCCCCTCTCATAATAATTTTCAGTAGAATCATGAATGAATTCAACAATATAACCATCACATAAATCATTCTTTTCATGATGCATAAGCATAGAAATTTTATTACTCTCCACATAAGCAAATTTATTGTCATGGATGATAGTGGGAGCAAACTCAACAAAATAACTATCATGTGAGGCATAATCCAATTGAAAATTAAAATCAAGATGACAAGTTTCATGGTTATTATTCTTCATAGCATACATGTCATCACAATAATAATCATAGATAGCAACTTTGTTCACATAATCATTGGAACTTCTTCCGAAATAGTGGATTCATCACTAAATAAAGTCACGACCTCTCCAAATCCACTTTCATAATTATCACAATAAGATTCAACACTCTCCAAAATAGTGGGATCATTACTTCCTAAAGTTGACACTCTTCCAAACCCACTTTCATCAATATAATCATCATAAATTGGAGGCATGTTATCATCATAATAAATTTTCTCATCAAAACTTGGGGGACAAAAAATATCACCTTCATCAAACATAGCATCCCCAAACTTGTGGCTTTGCATATCATTAGCATCATGGGTATACAAAGAATTCATACTAACAATATTGCAATCATGCTCATCATCCAAAGATTTATTGCCAAACATTTTAATACATTCTTCTTCTAACACTTTGGCACAATTATCGGAATCCTTATTTTCACGAAAGACATTAAAAAGATGAAGCATATGTGGCAACCTTAATTCCATTTTTTGTAGTTTTCTTTTATAGACTAAACTAGTGACAGAACAAGAAACTAAAAGATTCGATTGCAAGATCTAAAGGTATACCTTCAAGCGCTAACCTCCCCGGCAACGGCGCCAGGAAAGAGCTTGATGTCTACTACACAACCTTCTTCTTGTAGACGTTGTTAGGCCTCCAAGTGCAGAGGTTTGTAGGACAGTAGAAAATTTCCCTCAAGTGGATGACCTAAGGTTTATCAATCCGTGAGAGGCGTAGGATGAAGATGGTCTCTCTCAAGCAACCCTGCAACCAAATAACAAAGAGTCTCTTGTGTCCCCAACACACCCAATATGATGGTAAATTGTACAAGTGCAATATGGATGGTAGATATAGCTTTTTGTAATCTGAAAATATAAAAACAGCAAGGTAACTAATGATAAAAGTGAGCGAAAACGGTATTGCAATGCGTTCAAACAATGCCTAGGGTTCATACTTTCACTATTGCAAGTTCTCTCAACAATAATAACATAATTGGATCATATAACTATCCCTCAACATGCAACAAAGAGTCACTCCAAAGTCACGAATAGCGGAGAACAAACGAAGAGATTATTGTAGGGTATGAAACCACCTCAAAGTTATCCTTTCTGATCGATCTATTCAAGAGTCCGTAGTAAAATAACATGAAGCTATTCTTTCCATTCGATCTATCCTAGAGTTCGTACTAGAATAACACCTTAAGACGCAAATCAACCAAAACCCTAATGTCACCTAGATACTCCAATGTCACCTCAAGTATCCGTGCGTATAATTATATGATACACATCACACAATCTCAGATTCATCTATTCAACCAACACAAAGAACTTCAAAGGGTGCCCCAAAGTTTCTACCGGAGAGTCAAGACGAAAACGTGTGCCAACCCCTATGCATAAGTTCACAAGGTCATGGAACTCGCAAGTTGATCAACAAAACATACATCAAGTGGATCACGTGAACATGCCATTGTCACCATAGATAAGCACATGCAAGACATACATCAAGTGTTCTCAAATTCTTAAAGACTCAATCCGATAAGATAACTTCAAAGGGAAAACTCAATCCATTACAAGAGAGTAGAGAGGGATAAACATCATAAGATCTAACTATAATAGCAAAGCTCGTGGTACATCAAGATCATGCCGAATCAAGAACATGAGAGAGAGAGAGAGAGAGATCAAACACGTAGCTACTGGTACATGCCCTCAGCCCCGAGGGTGAACTACTCCCTCCTCGTCATGGAGAGCGTTGGGATGATGAAGATGGCCATTGGAGAGGGATTCCCCCCTCCGGAAGGGTGCCGGAATGGGTCTAGATTGGTTTTCGGTGGCTACGGAGGCTTGTGGTGGCGGACCTCCTGATCTAGGTTATTTTCTAGTGGTTTCAGTATTTATACGAATTTTTGGCGTCAGGAACAAGTCAGGGAGGTGCTCGAGTCGTCCACGAGATAGGGCGGCGCGCCCTGGGGGGGGGGGGAGGGCACGCCTCCCACCCTCGTGGACGGCCTGGGACTCTTCTAGCCCAACTCTTTTACTCCGGGGGCTTCTTTTGGTCCATAGAAAATCATCAAAAATTGGCATGTCAATTGGACTCCGTTTGGTATTCCTTTTCTATAAAACTCAAAAACAAGGAAAAAACAAAAAACTGGCACTAGGCTCTAGGTTAATAGGTTAGACCCAAAAATCATATAAAATAGCATATAAATGCATATAAAACATCCTAGATGGATACTATAATAGCATGGAACAATCAAAAAATATAGATATGTTGGAGACATATCAACAAACACACTGTCCCTAGTATGCCTCTACTTAACTAGCTCATTAATCAAAGCTGGTTAAGTTTCCTAGCCATAGACATGTGTTGTCATTTGATGAGCAGGGTCACATCATTAGAGAATGATGTGATGGACATGACCCATCTGTTAGCTTAGCATAATGATCATTCAGTTTTTGTGCTATTGCTTTCTTCATGACTTATACATGCTCCTCAGTCTATGAGATTATGCAACTCCCGAATACCGGAGGAATGCCTTGTGTGCTATCAAACGTCACAACGTAACTGGGTGATTATAAAGATGCTCTACAGGTGTCTCCAATGGTGTTTGTTGTGTTGGCATAGGTCGAGATTAGGATTTGTCACTCCGTGTATCGGAGAGGTATATGTGGGCCCTCTCGGTAATGCACATCACTATGAGCCTTGCAAACAATGTGACTAATGAGTTGGTCATGGGATGATGCATTACGGAATGAGTAAAGAGACTTGCCGGTGACGAGATTGAACTAGGTATGACGATACCGACGATCGAATCTCGGGCAAGTAACATACCGATGACAAAGGGAACAACATATGTTGTTATGCTGTTTGACCGATAAAAATCTTCGTCGAATATGTAGGAACTAATATGAGCATCCAGGTTTCGCTATTGGTTATTGACCAGAGATATGTCTCGGTCATGTCTACATAGTTCTCGAACCCATAGGGTGTGCACACTTAACGTTCAATGACAATTTGTATTATGAGTTTCGTGTTTTGATGAACCGAAGTTTGTTCGGAGTCCCAGATGAGATCACGGACATGATGAGGAGTCTCAAAATGGTCGAGACATAAAGATTCATATATTGTAAGGTTACATTCGGACACCGGAATGGTTCGAGTCGTTTCAGAGTACTGGGGTTTACTGGACCCCCACTCGGGAAGTTCATGGGCCTTCATGGGCCCTAGTGGAAAGGAGAGGAGGGCCACAAGGGAGGCCACGCCCGCCCCCCATGGCCAGTTCGAATTGGACTAAGGAGAGGGGCGGCGCCCCCTCTTCCCTTCTCCCCTCTTCCTTCTTCCCTCCTTCTCCCTCTCTTGGATGGAAGGGGACTCCAACTAGGATTGGGAATCCTAGTTGGACTCCCCATGGCGCGCGCACCCTCTAGGCCGGCCTCCTCCTCCTCCCCCCTTTATATACATGGGAGGGGGGCACCCCAAAGGACACACACGTTTCTCTTAGCCGTGTGCGGTGCCCCCTCCATAGTTACACAGCTCGGTCATATCGTTGTAGTGCTTAGGGGAAGCCCTGCGCGAGTAACTTCATCATCACCGTCACCATGTCGTCGTGTTGACGGAACTCTCCCTCGGCCTCAACTGGATCAAAGAGCTCGAGGGACGTCATTGAGCTGAACGTGTGCTGAACACGGAGGTGTCGTGCGTTCGGTACTTGGATCAGTTGGATCACGAAGACGTTTGACTACATCAACCGCGTTACTAAACGCTTCCGCTTTCGGTCTATGAGGGTACGTGGACACACTCTCCCCGCTCGTTGTTGTGCTTCTTCTAGATAGATCTTGCGTGATCGTAGGAATTTTTTTGAAATACTACGTTCCCCAACAATGGTATCAGAGCCATGTCTATGCGTAGATGTTATATGCACGAGTAGAACACAATGAGTTGTGGGTGATAATAGTCATACTGCTTACCAGCAACCTCTTACTTTGATTAGGCGGTATTGTTGGATGAAGCGGCCCGGACCGACATTACATGACCGTGTTCATGAGACTGGTTCTACCGACGTGCTTCGCACACAGGTGGCTAGCGGGTGTCTGTTTCTCCAGCTTTAGTTGAATCGAGTTTGACTACGCCCGGTCCTTGTTGAAGGTTAAAACAACACACTTGACGAAAAATCATTGTGGTTTTGATGCGTAGGTGAGAACTATTCTTGCTAGGAGCCCGTAGCAGCCACGTAAAACTTGCAACAACAAAGTAGAGGACATCTAACTTGTTTTTGCAGGGCATGTTGTGATGTGATATGGTCAAGACGTGATGATATATAAATTGTTGTATGAGATGATCATGTTATGTAGTAGTTGTCGGCAACTGGCAGGAGCCATATGGTTGTCGCTTTATTATATGAAATGCAATCGCCATGTAATTGCCTTACTTTATCACTAAGCGGTAGCAATAGTCGTAGAAGCAATAGTTGGCGAGACGACAATGATGCTACGATGGAGATCAAGGTGTCAAGCTGGTGACGATGGTGATCATGCCGGTGCGTTGGAGATGGAGACCAAAGGCACAAGATGATGATGGCCATATCGTATCACTTATTTTTGCATGTGATGTTTATCCTTTATGCATCTTATTTTGCTTAGTACGATGGTAGCATTATAAGATGATCTATCACTAAATTTCAAGGTAGAAGGTACAAGTGTTCTCCCTGAGTATGCACCGTTGCTACAGTTTGTCGTGCCAAGACACCACGTGATGATCGGGTGTGATAAGCTCTACGTTCACATACAACGGGTGCAAGCCAGTGTTGCACAAGCAGAATACTCAGGTTAAACTTGACAAGCCTAGCATATGCAGATATGGCCTCGGAACACTGAGACCGAAAGGTCGAGCGTGAATCATATAGTAGATATGATCAACATAGTGATGTTCACCATTGCAAACTTCTCCATCTCACGTGATGATCGAACATAGTTTAGTTGATATGGATCACGTGATCATTTACATAACTAGAGGGATGTCTATCTAAGTGGGAGTTCTTAAGTAATATGATTAATTGAACTTTAATTTATCATGAACTTAGTACCTGATAGTATTTTGCATGTCTATGTTATTGTAGACAAATGGCCCGTGCTACTGTTCATTTGAATTTTAATGCATTCCTAGAGAAAGCTAAGTTGAAATATGATGGTAGCAACTACACGGACTAGGCACATAACTTGAGGATTATCCTCATTGCTGCACACAAGAATTACGTCCTGGAAGCACCGCTAGGTGCAAAGCCCGCTGCAGGAGCAACTCCAGATGTTATGAACGTCTGGCAGAGCAAAGCTGATGACTACTCGATAGTTCAGTGTGCCATGCTTTACGGCTTAGAATCGGGACTTCAATGACGTTTTGAACGCCGTGGAGCATATGAGATGTTCTAGGAGTTGTAGTTAATATTTCAAGAAAATGTCCGGATTGAGAGATATGAAGTCTCCAATAAGTTCTACAGCTGCAAAATGGAGGAGAATAGTTCTATTAGTGAACATATACTCAGAATGTCTTGGTACCACAACCACTTGACTCAACTAGGAGTTAATCTTCCTGATGATAGTGTCATTGACAGAGTTCTTCAATCACTACCACCTAGCTACAAAAGCTTTGTGATGAACTATAATATGCAAGGGATGGATAAGACAATTCCCGAGCTCTTCGCAATGCTAAAGGCTGTGGAGGTAGAAATCAAGAAGGAGCATCAAGTGTTGATGGTCAACAAGACCACTAGTTTCAAGAAGAAGGGCAAAGGGAAGAAGGGGAACTTCAAGAAGAACGGCAAGCAAGTTGCTGCTCAAATGAAGAAGCCCAAGTCTGGACCTAAGCCTGAGACTGAGTGCTTCTACTGCAAAGGGACTGGTCACTGGAAGCGGAACTGCCCCAAGTATTTGGCGGATAAGAAGGATGGCAAAGTGAAAGGTATATTTGATATACATGTTATTGGTGTGTACCTTACTAATGCCCGTATTAGCGTCTGGGTATTAGATATTGGTTCTGTTGCTCATATTTTCAACTCGAAACAGGGGCTACGGATTAAATGAAGATTGGCTAAGGACGAGGTGACGATGCGCGTGGGAAATGGTTCCAAAGTTGATGTGATCGCCGTCAGCACCCTACCTCTACATCTACCTTCAGGATTAGTTTTAGACCTGAATAATTGTTATTTGGTGCCAGCGTTAAGCATGAACATTATATCTAGATCTTGTTTGATGTGAGACAATTATTCATTTAAAACAGAGAATAATGGTTGTTCTATTTATATGAGTAATATATTTTATGGTCATGCACCCTTGGTGAGTGGTATTTTTTTATTGAATCTCGATAGTAGTGATACACATATTCATAGTATTGAAGCCAAAAGATACAAGTTTAATAATGATAGTGCAACTTATTTGTGGCACTGCCGTTTAGGTCATATTGGTGTAAAGCGCATGAAGAAACTCCATGCTGATGGGCTTTTGGAATCACTTGATGCTTGCGAACCATGCCTCATGGGCAAGATGACAAAGACTCCGTTCTCCGGAACAATGAAGCGAGCAACAGACTTCTTGGAAATAATACATACTAATGTATGCGGTCCGATGAGTGTTGATGCTTGCAGTGGGTATCATTCTTTTCTGACCTTCACAGATGATTTGAGCAGATATGGGTATATCTACTTATTGAAACATAAGTCTGAAACATTTGAAAAGTTCAAAGAATTTCATAGTGAAGTGGAAAATCATTGTAACAAGAAAATAAAGTTTCTGCGATCTAATCGTGGAGGTGAATATTTGAGTTATGAGTTTGGTCTTCATCTGAAACAATGTGGAATAGTTTCGCAACTCACGCCACCTGGAACACCACAACGTAATGGTGTGTCCGAACATCGTAACCGCACTTTATTAGATATGGTGTGATCTATGATGTCTCTTACTGATATACCGCTATCATTTTGGGGATATGCTTTAGAGACGGCTGCATTCACGTTAAACAGGGAACCATCAAAATCCGTTGAGAAGACACCATATGAACTGTGGTTTGGCAACAAACCCAAGTTGTCGTTTCTTAAAGTTTGGGGCTGCGATGCTTATGTGACAAAGCTTCAACCTGATAAGCGCGAACCCAAATTGGAGAAATGTGTCTTAATCAGATACCCTAAGGAGGCTCTTAGGTACACCTTCTATCACAGATCCGAAGGCAACATATTCGTTGCTAAGAATGGATCCTTTCTAGAGAAGGAGTTTCTCTCGAAAGAAGTGAGTGGGAGGAAAGTAGAACTTGATGAGGTAACTGTACCTTCTCCCTTATTAGAAAGTAGTTCATCGCAGAAATCAGTTCCAGTGATTCCTACACCAATTAGTGCGGAAGCTAATGATGATGATCATGAAACTTCTGATCAAGTTACTACCGAACCTCGTAGGTCAACCAGAGTAAGATCTGCACCAGAGTGGTACTGTAATCCTGTTCTGGAGGTCATGTTACTTGACCATGACGAACCTACGAACTATGACAAAGAGATGATGAGCCCAGATTCCGCGAAATGGCTTGAGGCCATGAAATCTGAGATGAGATCCATGTATGAGAACAAAGTATGGACTTTGGTTGACTTGCCCGATGATCGGCAAGCAATAGAGAATAAATGGATCTTCAAGAAGAAGACTGATGCTGACGATAATATTACTGTCTACAAAGCTCGACTTGTTGAGAAAGGTTTTCGACGAGTTCAAGGACTTGACTATGATGAGACCTTCTCACCCGTAGCGATGCTTAAGTCTGTCCGAATCATGTTATCGATTGCCGCATTTTATGATTATGAAATTCGGCAAATGGATGTCAAAATTGCATTCCTTAATGGATATCTTAAAGAAGACTTGTATATGATGCAACCAGAAGGTTTTGTCGATCCAAAAAGTGCTAACAAAGTGTGCAAGCTCCAACGATCCATTTATGGACTGGTGCAAGCCTTTCGGAGTTGGAATATACGCTTTGATAGTGTGATCAAAGCATATGGTTTTATATAGACTTTTGGAGAAGCCTGTATTTACAAGAAAGGGAGTGGGAGCTCTGTAGCATTTCTGATATTATATGTGGATGACATATTGTTGATCGGAAATGATACTGAATTTCTAAATGGCATAAAAGGATACTTGAATAAGAATTTTTCAGTGAAAGACCTCGGTGAAGCTGCTTATATATTGGGCATCAAGATCTATAGAGATAGATCAAGGCACTTAATTGGACTTTCACAAAGCACATACCTTGATAAAGTTTTGAAGAAGTTCAAAATGGATCAGTCAAAGAAAGGGTTCTTGCCTGTGTTACATGGTGAGAAGTTGAGTCAGACTCAATGCACGACCACTACAGAAGATAGAGAGAAAATGAAAGTCATTCCCTATACCTGAGCCATAGGTTCTATCATGTAAGCCATGTTGTGTACTAGACCTGATGTGTGCCTTGCTATTAGTTTAGCAGGGAGGTACCAAAGTGATCCAGGAGTGGATCACTGGACAGCGATCAAGAACATCCTGAAATACCTGAAAAGGACTAAGGATATGTTTCTCGTTTATGGAGGTGACAAAGAGCTCGTCGTAAATGGTTACGTCAATGCAAGCTTTGACAATGATTCGGATGACTCTAAGTCGCAAACCGGATACGTATTTATATTAAATGGTGGAGTTGTTAGTCGGTGCAGTTCCAAGCAGAGCGTTGTGGCGGGATCTACGTGTGAAGCGGAGTACATAGCTGCTTTAGAAGCAGCAAATGAAGGAGTCTAGATGAAGGAGTTCATATCCGATCTAGGTGTAATACCTAGTGCATCGGGTCCAATGAAAATCTTTTGTGACAATACTGGTGCAATTGCCTTGGCGAAGGAATCCAGATTTCAGAAGAGAACCAAACACATCAAGAGACGCTTCAATTCCATTCATGATCAAGTCAAGGAGGGAGACATAGAGATTCGCAAAATACATACAGATCTGAATGTTGTAGACCCGTTGACAAAGCCTCTCTCACGAGCAAAACATGATCAGCACCAAGACTCCATGGGTGTTAGAATCACTACTATGTAATCTAGATTAATGACTCTAGTGCAAGTGGGAGTCTGAAGGAAATATGTTGGAAATATGCCCTAGACTCAATAATAAAGTGGTTATTATTATATTTCCATGTTCATGATAATTGTCTATTGTTCATGCTATAATTGTATTAACCGGAAACCGTAATACATGTGTGAATACATAGATTGTAATATGTCCCTAGTAAGCCTCTAGTTAACTAGCTCGTTGATCAATAGATGGTCATGGTTTCCTGACCATGGACATTGGATGTCATTGATAACGGGATCACATCATTAGGAGAATGATGTGATGGACAAGACCCAATCCTAAGCGTAGCACAAGATCGTGTGGTTCGTTTGCTAAAGCTTTTCTAATGTCAAGTATCATTTTCTTAGACCATGAGATTATGCAACTCCTGGATATTGTAGGAATGCTTTGGGTGTACCAAACGTCACAACGTAACTAGGTGGCTATAAAGGTGCACTACAGGTATCTCCGAAAGTATCTGTTGGGTTGGCACGAATGAAGACTGAGATTTGTCTCTCCGTATGACGGAGAGGTATCTCTAGGCCCACTCGGTAATGCATCATCATAACAAGCTCAATGTGACTAAGGAGTTAGCCACGGGATCATGCGTTACAGAACGAGTAAAGAGACTTGCCCGTAATGAGATTGAATGAGGTATAGAGATACCGACGATCGAATCTCGGGCAAGTAACATACCGATAGACAAAGGGAATTGTAGACGAGATTGATTGAATCCTCAACATCGTGGTTCATCCGATGAGATCATCGTGGAACATGTGGGAGCCGACATGGGTATCTAGATCCCGCTGTTGGTTATTGGCCGAGGAGATCTACCGGTCATGTCTGCATGGTTCCCGAACCCGTAGGGTCTACACACTTAAGGTTCAGTGATGCTAGAGTTGTTGTGGGAAATAGTATGTGGTTACCGAAGGTTGTTCGGAGTCATGGATGAGATCCAGAACGTCATGAGGAGTTCCGGAATGGTCTGGAGGTGAAGAATTATATATGGGAAGTCCAGTTTCAGTTGCCGGAATAATTTCGGGGGTTATCGGTATTGTACCGGGACCACCGAAAGGTGTTCGGGGGTCCACCGGGTGGGGCCACCTGTCCTGGTGGGCCAAGTGGGCTGAAAAAGGGTGGGAACCAGCCCCTAGTGGGCTGGTGCACCCCCAAGGGCCCAAGGCGCCTAGGGTTGAAAACCATAGGGGGTGGGGCGCCTCCCACCTGACTTCGAGGCAACTCCCGCCCTTGGCCGCCGCCCCCCTCTAGATGCATCTAGGGGGTGGCCCCCTCTCCCTTCACCCTATAAATAGAGAGGGGTGGGAGGGCAGCCGCACCCTTCCCTTGGCGCAGCCTTCCCTCTCTCCAACACCTCCTCCTCCTCCGTAGTGCTTGGCGAAGCCCTGCCGGAGAACTGCAAGCTCCACCACCACGCGGTCGTGCTGCCAAAGCTCTCCCTCAACTTCTCCTCTCCCCTTGCTGGATCAAGAATGAGGAGACGTCCCTGGTCTATACGTGTTTTGAACGCGGAGGTGCCGTCCGTTCGGCGCTGGATCGGATCTTCCGCGATTTGAATCGCCGCGAGTACGACTCCATCTTCCACGTTCCTTGTAACGCTTCCGCTTAGCGATCTTCAAGGGTATGAAGACGCACTCACTCTCTCTCATTGCTAGAATCTCCTAGATTGATCTTGGTCACACTTAGGATTTTTTTGAATTATTGCTACGTTCCCCAACAAAATATGACCTAGAGGCAATAATAAAGTTGTTATTTAATATTTTCTTATATCATGGTAAATGTTTATTATTCATGCTAGAATTGTATTAACTGGAAACTTAGTACATGTGTGGATACATAGACAAACAGAGTGTCCCTAGTATGCCTCTACTTAACTAGCTCGTTAATCAAAGATGGTTAAGTTTCCTAGCCATAGACATGTGTTGTCATTTCATGAACGAGATCACATCATTAGAGAATGATGTGATGGACAAGACCCATCCGTTATCTTAGCATAATGATCGTTTAGTTTTTCTGCTATTGCTTTCTTCATGACTTGTACATGTTCCTCAGACTATGAGATTATGCAACTCCCGAATACCAGAGGAACGCTTTATGTGCTATCAAACGTCACGACGTAACTAGGTGATTATAAAGATGCTCTATAGGTGTCTCCAATGGTGTTTGCTGAGTTGGCATAGATCAAGATTAGGATTTGTCACTCCGTGTATCGGAGAGGTATCTCTGGGCCCTCTCAGTAATGCACATCACTATGAGCCTTGCAAGTAAAGTGACTAATGAGTTATTCACGGGATGATGCATTACGAAACGAGTAAAGAGACTTGCCGGTGATGAGATTGAACTAGGTATGATGATACCGACGATCGTATCTCCGGCAAGTAACATTTCGGTGACAAAGGGAACAACGTATATTGTTATGCAGTTTGACCGATAAAGATCTTCGTAGAATATGTAGGAACCAATATGAGCATCCAGGTTCCGCTATTGGTTATTGACCGGAGATATGTCTCGGTCATGTCTACATAGTTCTCGAACCGTAGGATCCGCGCGCTTAACGTTCAATGATGATTTGTATTATGAGTTTTGTGTTGATGAACCGAAGATTGTTTGGAATCCCGGATGAGATCATGGACATGACGAGGAGTCGCGAAATGGTTGTGACATAAAGATTCATATATTGGAAGGTTACATTCAGACACCAGAATGGTTCGGGTCGTTTCGGATAAGTTCCGGAGTACCGGGGGTTAACGGAACCCCCGGTACTCCGGACCCCCCCCCCCCCCCCCGCGGGAAGTTCATGGGCCCTAGTGTAAAGGAGAGGAGGGCCACAAGGGAGGCCGCCCCCATGGCCAGTCCGAATTGGACTAGGGAGGGGCGGCGCCCCCTCTTTCCTTCTCCCCTCTTCTTTCTTCCCTCCTTCTCCCTCTCTTGGATGGAAGGGGACTCCAACTAGGATTGGGAATCCTAGTTGGGCTCCCCATGGTGCGTGCCCCCTCTAGGCTGGCCTCCTCCTCCTCCCCCTTTATACACGTGGGAGGGGGACCCCAAAGGACACACAAATTTCTCTTAGCCGTGTGCGGTGCCCCCTCCACAGTTACACACCTCGATCATATCGTTGTAGTGCTTAGGTGAAGTCCTGTGTCGGTAACTTCATCATCACCGTCACCACGCCGTCGTGCTGACGGAACTCTCCCTCAGCCTCAACTGGATCAAAGGGCTCGAAGGACGTCATCGAGCTGAACGTGTGCTGAACGCGAAGGTGTCATACGTCCGGTCCTTGGATCGATTGGATCACGAAGACGTTTGACTACATCAACCGCGTTACTAAACGCTTCCGCTTTCGGTCTACGAGGGTATGTGGACACACTCTCCCCGCTCGTTACTATGCTTCTCCTAGATAGATCTTGCGTGATCATAGGAATTTTTTTGAAATACTACGTTCACCAACAACTATCACACGTCACAACGTAACTGGGTGATTATAAAGATGCTCTACAGGTGTCTCCGATGGTGTTTGTTGAGTTGGCATAGATCAAGATTAGGATTTGTCACTCCGTGTATCGGAGAGGTATCTCTGGGCCCTCTCGGTAATGCACATCACTGTAAGTCTTGCAAGCAATGTGACTAAAGAGTTACTTACAGGATGATGCATTAGGAACGAGTAAAGAGACTTGCGAGTAACAAGATTGAACTAGGTATGATGATACCGACGATCAATTCTCGGGCAAGTAACATACCGATGACAAAGGGAATAACGTATGTTGTTATGCGGTTTGACCAATAAAGATCTTCATAGAATATGTAGGAGCCAATATGACAATCTAGGTTCTACTATTGGTTATTGACCGGAGATGTGTCTCGGTCAAGTGTACATAGTTCTCAAACCCGTAGGGTCCGCACGCTTAACGTTCGATGGCGATTTGTTCTATGAGTTATGTGATTTGATGACGGAAGGTTTTTCGGTGTCCCGAATGAGATCACGAACATGACGAGGAGTCTCGAAATGGTCGAGAGGTAAAGATTCATATATTGGAAGGTTATATTCAGACATCGGGATGGTTTCGAGTGATTCGGATATTTTATCGAAGTACCGAGGGGTTACCGGAACCCCCCGGGGGAAGTATTGGGCCTATTGGGCCATATTGGAGGAGAGGAGAAAGGCCACGTGAGGAGGCACCCCCCTGCCCAAACCGAATTGTACTAGGGGAGGGTGGCGGCCCCCCTCTTTCCTTCTCCCTCTCTCTCCCTTCCCCTTTCCCTCTCCGATGGAAGAAAGGAGGGAGGCCAACTCCTACTTGGACCAGGAGTCCAAGTAGGACTCCCCCCCATGGCGTGCCCACCTTGGCCAGCCACCTCCTCCTCTCCCCTTTATATACGGAGGCGGGGGGCACCCCAAAGAGACAAAAGACAATCTCTTAGCCGTGTGCGGTGCCCCCTCCACAATTCAACACCTCGGTCATATATCGTCGTAGTGCTTGGGTGAAGCCCTGCGCCAGTAACTTCATCATCACCGTCTCCATGCCGTCGTGCTGACAGAACTCTCCCTCGTCCTCAACCGGATCAAGAGCTCGAGGGACGTCATCATGCTAAACGTGTGCTGAACACGGAGGTGTCGTACGTTCGGTGCTTGGATCGGTTGGATCGCGAAGACGTTCGACTACATCAACCGTGTTACTAAACGCTTCCTCTTTCGGTCTTTGAGGGTACGTGGACACACTCTCCCCTCTTGTTGCTATGCATATCTTAGTTAGATCTTGCATGATTGTAGGAATTTTTTTGAATTACTACGTTCCCCAACAGTGGCATCAGAGCCAGGTCTATGCGTAGATGTTATATGCACGAGTAGAACACAAAGAGTTGTGGGCGATAATAGTCATACTGCTTGCCAACAATGTCTTACTTTGATTCGGAGGTATTGTTGGATGAAGCGTCCTGGACCAACATTGCATGACCGCGTTCATGAGGCTGGTTCTACCGACGTGCTTCGCACACAGGTGGCTGGCGGGTGTCTATTTCTCCAACTTTAGTTGAATCGAGTTTGACTTAGCCAGTCCTTGTCGAAGGTTAAAATAGCACACTTGACGAAAAATCGTTGTGGTTTTGATGCGTAGGTAAGTACGGTTCTTGATAGAAGCCCGTAGCATCCACGTAAAACTTGCAATAACAAAGTAGAGGACGTCTAACTTGTTTTTGCAGGGCATGTTGTGATGTGATATGGTCAAGACGTGATGAGATATAAATTGTTGAATGAAATGATCATGTTTTGTAAAAGTTATCAGCAACTGGCAGGGGCCTTATGGTTGTCGCTTTATTGTATGAAATGCAATTGCCATGTAATTGCTTTACTTTATCACTAAGCGGTAGCGATAGTCGTAGAGGCAATAGTTGGTGATAACCCACAAGTATAGGGGATCAATTGTAGCTTCTTTCGATAAGTAAGAGTGTCGAACCCAACGAGGAGCTAAAGGTAGAAAAAATGTTCCCTCAAGTTCTATCGACCACCGATACAACTCTACGCACACTTGACATTTGCCTTACCGGAAACAAGTATGAAACTATTTTGCAAGGATAAAACTACGAGTACTTTGCGAGTAAAAACTATGGATAAATTGGAAGGTACTAAAAGTGGAAAGCTTTTTGATACGTCTCCATCGTATCTACTTTTCCAAACACTTTTGCCCTTGTTTTGGACTCTAACTTGTATGATTTGAATGGAACTAACCCGGACTGACGCTGTTTTCAGCAGAATTGCCATGGTGTTGTTTTATGTGCAAAAAACAAATATTCTCGGAATGACCAGAAACTCCACGGAACATCTTAGAAAAAACAATAAAAAATCCTCGCCAAAGATGAAGACCAGGGGGCCCAGACCCTTCTCACGAGGGTGGGTGGCGCCCCCCCTAGGGCGCACCCCCTACCTCGTGGCCCCCTTGGAAACCCTCCGACGCCAACTCCAACTCTATATATTTGCTTTCGGAGAGAAAAAACCAGGGAGAAGAAATCATCGCGTTTTACGATACAGAGCCGCCGCCAAGCCCTAAAACCTCTCGGGAGGGCTGATCTGGAGTCCGTTCGGGGCTACGAAGAGGGGGATTCGTCGCTGTCGTCATCATCAACCATCCTCCATCACCAATTTCATGATGCTCACCGCCATGCGTGAGTAATTCCATCGTAGGCTTGCTGGACGGTGATGGGTTGGATGAGATTTATCATGTAATCGAGTTATTTTTGTTAGGGTTTGATCCCTAGTATCCATTATGTTCTGAGATTGATGTTGCTATGACTTTGCTATGCTTAATGCTTGTCACTAGGGACCGAGTGCCATGATTTCAGATCTGAACCTATTATGTTTTCATGAATATATGTGAGTTCTTGATCCTATCTTGCAAGTCTATAGTCACCTACTATGTGTTATGATCCGGCAACCCCGAAGTGACAATAATCGGGACCACTCCCGGTGATGACCATAGTTTGAGGAGTTCATGTATTCACTATGTGCTAATGCTTTGTTCTGGTTCTCTATTAAAAGGAGGCCTTAATATCCCTTAGTTTCCAATAGGACCCCGCTGCCACGGGAGGGTAGGACAAAAGATGTCATGCAAGTTCTTTTCCATAAGCACGTATGACTATAGACGGAATACATGCCTACATTACATTGATGAATTGGAGCTAGTTCTGTGTCACCCTATGTTATGACTGTTACATGATGAACCGCATCCGGCATAATCATCCATCACTGATCCGGTGCCTACGAGTTTTCCATATACTGGTTTACGCTTATTTACTTTCCCGCTGCTGCTGTTACAATCACTACAAAATACCAAAAACATTACTTTTGCTGTCTTTACTTTTGTTGCCGCTACCACCACTATCATATTACTTTGCTACTAAACACTTTGCCGCAGATACTAAGTTTCCAGGTGTGGTTGAATTGACAACTCAGCTGCTAATACTTGAGAATATTCTTTGGCTCCCCTTGTGTCGAATCAATAAATTTGGGTTGAATACTCTACCCTCGAAAGCTGTTGCTATCCCCTATACTTGTGGGTTATCAAGACTAGTTTATGGCACCGTTGCCGGGGAGCATAGCTCTATTGTTTGAGTCACTTGGGATTTATATCTGCTGGACACTATGAAGAACTTGGGAGATCCAAAAACCAAGATTTATCCCTCAACTACGAGGGGAGGTAAGGAACTGCCATCTAGCTCTGCACTTGATTCACCTTCTGTTATGAGTAAGTTTGCGACACCTACACCTGCTTCTGTTATTCGTTCTGATATGTCGCATGTTATTGATGATGCCACTTCTGCTATGCATGATACTTATGATGAAACTTCTTCTATGCCTGATACTACTGTGCCCCTTGGTGAATTTCTTGATGAACAAATTGCTAGGGCTAGAGAAAGAGAAATTATTGAATCTGAATACGATGATGAAAATATGCCTGTTATTCCTGAGGGTTATTTATTTGATCAAGATGCTTCTTTAGCTATTTTAGCTTGCACAGATAGATATGAGCTTAAGAGGTTATTAATTAAACGGAACAAAGGATCACTTAGAGATAAAATGAAACCCCAACCCTGCTTTTGCTACTTCACCTATATGTGTTCCTGATAAGGATTATGATTTCTCTGTTGATCCTGATATAATTACTTTGGTTGAATCTGATCCGTTTTATGGCTATGAATCTGAAACTATTGTGGCACATCTTACTAAGTTAAATGATATAGCTGCCCTGTTTACTAATGACGAGAGATCGCGTTACTTTTATATACTCAAAATATTTCCATTCTCATTAAAGGGTGATGCTAAGATATGGTTTAATTCTCTTGATCTTGGTTGTGTGCATAGTCCCCAGGATATGATTTATTACTTCTCTGCTAAATATTTCCCGGCTCATAAGAAACAAGCTGCTTTGAGGGAAATATACAACTTCGTGCAAATTAAAGAAGAGAGTCTCCCACAAGCTTAGGGGAGACTTCTCAAGCTACTTAATGCTTTGCCTGATCATCCTCTTAAGAAACCTGAAATAGTTGATATCTTTTATAATGGACTAACCGATGCTTCCAGAGATTACCTGGATAGTTGTGCTGGTTCTCTTTTCAGGGAAAGAACACCGGATGAAGCTGAAATTCTATTGAATAATATGTTGAAAAATGAAAATAATTGGGCACCTCCTGAGCCAGCTCCTGAGCCATCTCCTGCTCCAATTACTGAGCCTATTCCTAAACCAACTCCGAAGAAGAGAGGTGTTCTATTTCTCAGTCCCGAAGATATGCAAGAGGCAAAGAAATCTATGAAAGAAAAAGGTATTAAAGCTGAAGACGTTAAGAATTTACCTCCTATTGAAGAAATACATGGTCTTAATATACCGCCTGTTGAAGAAACATATGATCTTAATTCTTTATTTACTGAAGAACCTCCTGATCCCGATATCCCGACACAGGTAGTAAAGGTAAATTCTCTCTATAGATATGATAAAGCTGAAGTCCCTCCTACTAAAATTGCTAGTCAGTGCTTGGATGAGTTTGATAACTTTATGTTTAAGCAAGACGACTTCAATGCTTATTTTGGTAGACAATTAAAAGAAAATGCTTATATGATTAGACGCTTGGGTGATTATATGGCTGATATTAAAGGTGAACTTAAACTTGTTAGCAAACATGCTTCTATGGTTACCACTCAAGTAGAACAAGTACTTAAGGCTCAAAAAGAAGTGCTTAATGAAATGAATAGTAAGAAAAATGATTATGCTGTTAGAGTGGCTACTAGAACTGGTAGAATGACTCAGGAACCTTTGTATCCTGAAGGCCACCCTAAGAGAATCGAGCAAGATTCTCAAAGAAATAATATTGATGTTCCTAGTTCTTCTAAAAAGAAGAAGAAGAAAAATGATAGAACTGTGCAAACTTCTAGTGAACCTATTGCTGAACCACCTGATAATCCAAATGATATTTCTATGTCTGATGCTGAAACACAATCTGGTAATGAACATGAACCTAGTAAAAATATTAATGATGATGTTCATGATGATGCTCAACCTAGTAATGATAATGATGTAGAAATTGAACCTGCTGTTGATCTTGATAACCCACAATCAAAGAATCAACGTTATGATAAAAGAGACTTTGTTGCTAGGAAACATGGTAAAGAAAGGGAACCTTGGGTTCAGAAACCCATGCCTTTTCCTCCGAAACCATCCAAGAAAAAGGATGATGAGGATTTTGAGCGCTTTGCTGAAATGATTAGGCCTATCTTTTTGCGTATGAGATTAACTGATGTGCTCAAAACAAATCCTTATGCTAAATATATGAAGGATATCATTACTAATAAAAGAAAGATACCGGAAGCTGAAATTTCCACCATGCTTGCTAATTATACTTTTAAGGGTGGAATACCAAAGAAACTTGGAGACCCCGGAGTACCTACTATACCTTGCTCCATTAAAAGAAATTATATTAAAACTGCTTTATGTGATCTTGGAGCCGGTGTTAGTGTTATGCCTCTCTCTTTATATCGTAGACTTGACTTGAATAAGTTGACACCTACTGAAATATCTTTGCAAATGGCTGATAAATCAACTGCTATACCTGTCGGTATTTGTGAGGATGTGCCTGTTGTGGTTGCAAACGTTACTATTTTAACGGACTTTGTTATACTTGATATTCCCGAGGATGATAGTATGTCTATTATTCTTGGAAGACCTTTTCTTAATACTGCAGGGGCTGTTATTGATTGCAACAAAGGCAATGTCACTTTTCATGTTAATGGTAATGAGCATACGGTACACTTTCCGAGGAAACAACCTCAAGTTCATAGTATCAACTCTATTGGAAAAATTCCATCGATTATATTTGGAGGTTTTGAATTTCCTCTTCCTACTGTCAAGAAGAAATATGATATACTTATTATTGGGGATGTGCATATCCCCGTTGAGGTAACTTAGTGTTATTTGAAATTTCTCCGGTTTCATGATTATCGGAATGAGTTTGTTAACAAGACTTGATCAACCTTGTTAGTGGATTATTTTTGATGAGCATGAGATGGATGAAACTAGAAGCACAACCTTCTGTACCCCACTTTTACTTTCTGTTATTTATATTAAATAAAGTAAAAATAGTATTTTCTGTCTGTTTCCTGACTTATCCGTGCAATATAAAAATATCCCGAAAATAAAAGTCCTCAAAATGACATGCCAATTTAATATGATTTTTTCGGAAATATTTGAGGATTTATTGTGCAAAAATTACCGCGGGAGGAGCTGCCACCTGGCCACGAGGGTGGTGGGCGCCCCCCTATAGGGCGCGCCCCCTGCCTCGTGGGCCCATGGTGGCCCTCCTCCACTTATCCCAGCACCCATCTTCTTCCTCTGTCTCACACAAACCCGAAAAACCAACTCAAGCACGAGTTCCAGCCACTTTTGCTGTGATTTTCGATCTCCTTGCTCAAAGCACCTCTCGCAAAACTGCTTGGGGAGATTGTTCCTTGGTATGTGACTCCTCCATTGGTCCAATTAGTTTTTGTTCTAGTGCTTTATTCTTTGCAAATTTGTGCTGCATAGGTGACCATGTTCTTGAGCTTGCATGTCAAATTTATATAGTTCGAAGTAGTTCTAATGCTTGATATATGCTCTAGGCACTTATAGGAGTAGTTGCTATCAATATTATTGAGTTTGGTTTACTTTTATTTTGAAGTTACTAAAAATTTCAAAAAAATTCAGAGAAAAACAATATGCTTAGGAAGATGTTCCAAGGTGGTTCCTCTAAGAAGCAAGGACCCAGGATTGCTATGCGCGATGCTGACGAGGATCCACCAAGAGACGCTCCAGTACGGCCTTGCGAATGGCTGTCGGAAAATTTTATGGACCGTGCGGGAATTAAATAAGAATTCAATGCATATTTGTGCAATGCCGGTCTTGAGGATTTTGAGGCTAACAAATGCCCCCAGTATCATGATCTCACAAGTTCATTTGTGAGGAGGTTTGAGTATTCATCTTCGCGTAATTCTCCTTCAGTCATGTTTGATCTTTATGACAAATCTTATACCATGGACTTAGAGGATTTCACTTCTGCTTGCAAACTTCCATCATGGGGTAGTGTTAGGGATCCCCCTAAATCTGAATTTAGAAACTTTCTTGCTAGTATAACTGTGGGGGAATCTAGAGATATAACGCAGGCTACCATAGGGAGCATTCACTTTCCTGCTATACATTATTTTGCTCTCTTCATCGGTAGATGCATAAATGCTAAGGATGAAGCATGTCACATGTGTGTCCCTGATCTTAGCATTCTTAGGAGTGCTGTGTTAGGAGACCAATCTTATCATATGGGAGCCATTGTAGCTCGTAGGTTGCATCATAATAGACATAATGGAGATTTCTTTGGAGGAATTTATGCAACCCGCTTAGCTCATTTTCTTGAGATAGACATTCGTGAGGGTGATACGGAGTTGCCTCCTGCATATTTAGATTATGACTCTATGGCTTCGCACCAGTTTGTCGAGAGGCCTGAATCACCTCTCTTCTATCGCTTAATTTTTGATAAACGACGTGTTTTCCGTATTACTCTCCCTGCTCCTGCCTTCTTTGATTCACAGACAAAAGGAAGATATGTTATTACCAGAGAGGAGGCAGAAGAGTACGAGAGGAGAGCGGAGGCAGCTCGACTCCACGCTGCAGCTCAGCAGGCGATAACCGCTGCACATCAGTATGATCCCAACTATTCTTCCTCATCACAGTACGACCCCAACAACTATTATTATGGATATCCGCTAGGCCAGCCGTGGCCATAGACCAACTTAGGCCAAAAGCCTAAGCTTGGGGGAGTACATATTTCTCACTGACATTACATTTATGTTCACACACACTCATTGCTAGATGTCGGTGCTCATACTTTTTCACTGTAATATCCATGCTAGTTTATTTTCTTTTTCCTGCTTTCTTCTTGTGTGTTTGTTAAACCTTAAGAAAAACCAAAAAAATTAGTAGTAGTTTATTTTTCTGCTGTAGTAGTAATAATTAAAAAGAAAACCCAAAAATATTTCCCGTTCTTCTTTTGCTTGTTGGGAGCTTTCCCGTGTAAATAGTTTTATTTCTTTTCTTTTCTTTGGGGGTCAGTAGGAGAAGACCATAATTAAATTGTTGAAGTGGCTCTTATATGCATTATTGTTGAATTAACCCAGAGCCCATATTGCCTTGTCTTCTCCTGTTTATTGAATGCTCGCAGATTCCAGCTTAGTCCAATGCACGTGCACTCTTATTATTATTCACACCGTTCGGTCGTGCAAGTGAAAGGCAATTATGATGATATATGATGGACTGACTGAGATGAGAAAAGCTGGTATGAACTCGACCTCTTTTGTTTTTGTAAATATGATGAGTCCCTCGTTCTTGATTCAGCTTATTATGAATAAACATGTTTGCAATGACAATTAGAGATCATAGTTGCTTGTGCCATGCTTGATTAGCTATGAGTTATAATGATTTACCTTGTATGCCAACATGCTATTGAGATGATTATGATGTGGTATGATGGGGTGGTATCCTCTTTGAATGATTTAAGTGACTTGACTTGGCACATGTTCACGCATGTAGTTGAAACAAAATCAACATAGCCTTCACGATATTTATGTTCATGGTGGATTATATCCTACTCATGCTTGCATCCAATGTTTATTAATTTTAATGCATGTACATGGCTGTTGTCGCTCTCTAGTTGGTCGCTTCCCAGTCTTTTGCTAGCCTTCACCTGTACTAAGCGGGAATACTGCTTGTGCATCCAATCCCTTAAACCCCAAAGTTATTCCAGATGAGTCCACTATACCTTCCTATATGCGGTATCTACCTGCCGTTCCAAGTAAATTTGTATGTGCCAAACTCTAAACCTTCAAATAAACATTCTGTTTTGTATGCTCGAATAGCTCATGTATCAATAAAGGTTGTCCTTATCTTCCGTGTTAGGCGGGTTATTCTCAAGAGGAGTGGACTCCACTCCTCACTCACGAGAAAATGGCTGGTCACCGGGATGCCCAGTCCCATGCTTTATGCAAACTAAATCAAAATTAATTGCAAACAAAACTCCCCCTGGGACCTGATGTATGTTGGAGGCACTCGTTGTTTCGAGCAAGCCATGGATTGATGCTTGTTGGTGGAGGGGGAGTATAAACTTTACCATTCTGTTTGGGAACCGCCTATAATGTGTTTAGCATGGAAGATATCGCCATCTCTTAGTTGTTACGTTGACAATGAAAGTATACCGCTCAAAATACAATTTATCTCTATTTCAAAACCGAGCTCTGGCACCTCTACAAATCCCTGCTTCCCTCTGCGAAGGGCCTATCCATTTACTTTTATGTTGAGTCATCACCCTCTTATTAAAAAGCACTAGCTGGAGAGCACAGCCGTCATTTGCATTCATCACTGTTAATTTATATTGGGTATGACTATGATTGGATCTCTTTTACCATGAATTACAATGTCTAGTCAGTCCTTGATCTTTAAAGGTGCTCTGCATTTATGTTTTGCGGTCTCAGAAAGGGCTAGCGAGATACCATCTTGTTATATCATATTATGATTGTTTTGAGAAAGTGTTGTCATCCGAGATTTATTATTATGACTTGCTAGTTGATTATGCTATTGATATGAGTAATTATGAGACCTGAGAATTATTGCAAATGTGGTTAGTTATGATCTATGCTGAAAACTTGAATGCTGGCTTGACATAGTTACAACAACAAGAGCAAACAGAGTTTGTAAAAGTTTTTCTTTCTTTCTTTTAGTTTGTCAACTGAATTGCTTGAGGACAAGCAAGGGTTTAAGCTTGGGGGAGTTGATATGTCTCCGTCGTATCTACTTTTCCAAACACTTTTGCCCTTGTTTTGGACTCTAACTTGTATGATTTGAATGGAACTAACCCGGACCGACGCTGTTTTCAGCAGAATTGCCATGGTGTTGTTTTATGTGCAGAAAACAAATATTCTCGGAATGACCTGAAACTCCATGGAACATCTTAGAAAAAACAATAAAAAATCTTCGCCAAAGATGAAGACCAGGGGGCCCACACCCTTCTCACGAGGGTGGGGGGCGCGCCCCCTACCTCGTGGGCCCCCTGGAAACCCTCCGACGCCAACTCCAACTCTATATATTTGCTTTCGGAGAGAAAAAAATCAGGGAGAAGAAATCATCGCGTTTTATGATACGGAGCCGCCGCCAAGCCCTAAAACCTCTCGGGAGGGCTGATCTGGAGTCCGTTCGGGGCTCCGGAGAGGGGGGTTCGTCGCCGTCATCATCATCAACCATCCTCCATCACCAATTTCATGATGGTCACCGTCGTGCGTGAGTAATTCCATCGTAGGCTTGCTGGACGGTGATGGGTTGGATGAGATTTATCATGTAATCGAGTTAGTTTTGTTATGGTTTGATCCCTAGTATCCATTATGTTCTGAGATTGATGTTGCTATGACTTTGCTATGCTTAATGCTTGTCACTAGGGCCCGAGTGCCATGATTTCAGATCTGAACCTATTATGTTTTCATGAATATATGTGAGTTCTTGATCCTATCTTGCAAGTCTATAGTCACCTACTATGTGTTATGATCCGGCAACCCCGAAGTGACAATAATCGGGACCACTCTCAGTGATGACCATAGTTTGAGGAGTTCATGTATTCACTATGTGCTAATGCTTTGTTCCGGTTCTCTATTAAAAGGAGGCCTTAATATCCCTTAGTTTCCAATAGGACCCCGCTGCCACGGGAGGGTAGGACAAAAGATGTCATGCAAGTTCTTTTCCATAAGCACGTATGACTATATACGGAATACATGCCTACATTACATTGATGAATTGGATCTAGTTATGTGTCACCCTATGTTATGACTGTTACATGATGAACCGCATCCGGCATAATCATCCATCACTAATCCGGTGCCTACGAGTTTTCCATATACTGGTTTACGCTTATTTACTTTCCCGCTGCTGCTGTTACAATCACTACAAAATACCAAAACCATTACTTTTGTTGTCGCTACCACCACTATCATATTACTTTGCTACTAAACACTTTGCCACAGATACTAAGTTTCCAGGTGTGGTTGAATTGACAACTCAGCTGCTAATACTTGAGAATATTCTTTGGCTCCCCTTGTGTCGAATCAATAAATTTGGGTTCAATACTCTACCCTCGAAAGCTGTTGCGATCCCCTATACTTATGGGTTATCACTTTTGTCAATAAGAAAGTCATTTATCCCTAGGCAATCGATAACAAGTACTGGTAATCATTCTTGCAATTTTATATGAGGGAGAGGCATGAGCTAACATACTTTCTCTACTTCGATCATATGCACTTATGATTGGAACTCTAGCAAGCATCTGTAACTACTAAAGATCATTAAGGTCGTGAAACCCAACCATAGCATTAAGTATCAAGTCCTCTTTACTCCCATACGCCATAACCCACCTACTCGGGTTTAAGTTTCTGTCGCTCTCACAACCCACCGCAAGCAAATCATGAACATATTGCAACACCCTACAGCGGGGGACCCTCACATTTGCGCAAGACGGAGTGCACCGTAGGACAGCAACATAAATAAAATATACAATCATACCAACCAAGATCATGATTAACCCACAGGACAAAACAAATCTACTCAAACATCATAGGATAACCATAGATCATTGGGAAATAATGTATGGAGTTGAGCACCATGTTTAAGTAGAGATTACAGCGGGGGAAGAGGTGTTACACCGCTACATAGAGGGGGAGAGAGTTGGTGTTGACGGTAGCAAGATTGTTGATGTAGATCGCCGTCCCGATCGTTGCCCCCGACAGCACTCCGGCGCTACCGGAAGCGAGGGGGGAGAGCCCCCTCCTTCTTCTTCCTTGGCCTCCCCATATATGGGAGGAGAGTTCCCCTTCGGTCCATGGTCTCCATGGCGACGGAGGGGCGGGATCCCCTCCGAGATTGGATCTCCCTCTCTATTCTCTTCTGTTTTGCGTTCCCCAGATCTGGCTGAAAACCGTTTCTTATATTCCCAGAGATCCGTAACTCCGATTGCGCTGAGATTTTAACATGATTTTTTCCGGATATAAGCTTCCTTGCGACCGAAGTAGAGGTCCAACCGACGTACAAGGTGGGCACAACCCACCAGAACGCGCTAGGGGCCTCTGGCGCGCCCTGGTGTCTTGTGCCTTGTGTGGGCCTCCATTTGCGGTGATTCCAACTCTCAAAAATCACATATATTCCAAAATAATTCTCCGTAAAACTTTATTGCATTTGGACTTCGTTTGATATGGATACTCTGCGATACAAAAAACATGCAGAAAACATGAACTGCAACTGGGCACTGGATCAATAGGTTAGTCCAATAAATCATATAAAAATTTGCCAAAAGTATGTAAAACTTGTATAATATTGGCATTAAACAATCAAAAATTATAGATACGATGGAGACGTATCAGTTGGCGAGACAACAACGACACTACGATGGAGATCGAGGTGTCAAGCCGGTGACGATGGAGATCATGACGGTGCTTTGGAGATGGAGATCAAAGGTGCAAGATGATGATGGCCATATCATGTCACATATTTTGATTGCATGTGATGTTTATCCTTTATGCATCTTATTTTGCTTAGTACGGCAGTAGCATTATAAGATGATCCCTTAGTAAATTTGAAGGTACAAGTGTTCTCCCTGAGTATGCAGATATGGCCTCGGAACACTGGAGATCGAAAGGTCGAGCGTGAATAATGTAGTAGATGTGATCAACATAGAGATGTTCACCATTGAAAACTACTCCATCTCACGTGATGATCGGACATGGTTTAGTTGATATGGATCACGTGATCATTTAGATGACTAGATGGATGTCTATCTAAGTGAGGGTTCTTAAGTAATATGATTAATTGAACTTTAATTTATCATGAACTTAGTCCTGATAGTATTTGCAAATTATGTTGTAGATCAATAGCTCACGTTATAGCTCCCCATTTATTTTTGATATGGTCCTAGAGAAAAATAAGTTGAAAGATGATAGTAGCAATGATGCAGACTGGATCCATGATCTGAGGATTATCCTCATTGCTGCACAGAAGAATCATGTCCTTGATGCACCGCTAGGTGACGGACCTATTGCAGGAGCAGATGCGGATGTTATGAACGGTTGGCAAGCTCGGTATGATGACTAATTGATAGTTTAGTGCGCCATGATTTACGGCTTAGAACCGGGACTTCAAAAACATTTTGAACGCCACGGAGCATATAACATGTTCCAAGAGCTAAAATTGGTATTTCAGACTCATGCCCGAGTTGAGAGGTATGAGACCTCTGACAAGTACTTTGCCTACAAGACGGAGGAGAATAGCTCAACCAGTGAGCATGTGCTCAGAATATCTGAGTACTACAATCACTTGAATCAAGTGGGAGTTAATCTTCCAGATAAGATAGTGATTGATAGAGTTCTCTAGTCACTATCACCAAGTCACTGGAACTTCGTGATGAACTATAATATGCAAGGGATGATGAAAATGATTCCCGAGCCCTTCGCAATGCTAAAATCAGCAAAGGTAGAAATCAAGAAAGAGCATCAAGTGTTGATGGTTAACAAGACCACTAGTTTCAAGAAAAGGGGCAAAGGAAAATAAAGGGAACTTCAAGAAAGAATGGTGATACGTCTCCAATGTATCTATAATTTTTGATTGTTCCATGCTATTATATTATCTGTTTTGGATGTTAATGGGCTTTATTTTACAATTTTATATTATTTTTGGGACTAACCTATTAACCCAAGGCCCAATGCAAATTGTTGTTTTTTGCCTATTTCAGTATTTCGCAGAAAAGTAATATCAAACGGAGTCCAAACGGAATGAAACCTTCGGGAGCGTGATTTTTGGAACAAACATGATCCAGAGGACTTGGAGTGGACGTCAAGAAACGGACGAGGAGTCCACGAGGTAGGGGGCGTGCCTACCGCCCTAGGCGCCCTCTCCCCCCTCGTGGGCCCCTCATGGCTTAACCGACCTACTTCTTCCTCCTATATATGTTCACATTGTAACGCCCCATATGTAACTTGCCATATTTGTATTCCAACTCTTGCCATTTTCGGCTCTAAGTTCTGATATTCCCTCGTGGTTGGGTTTTGTCTTCGTTTTGCATGTTGTCCATGTCATGCATATCATATCATGTCATCATGTGCATCACATTTGCATACGTCTTCGTCTCATGCATCCGAGCATTTTCCCCGTTGTCCATTTTGCATTCCGGCACTCCTATGCCCTCTGGCGCCTCCCTTTTGCCTTTTTCGTGTGCGAGTGTTAAACGTTCTCGGATTGGACCGAGACTTACAAAGCGGCCTTGGTATACCACCGGTTGACCGCCTGTCAAGTTTTGTGACATTTGGACTTCGTTTGATACTCCAACGGTTAACCGAGGAACCGTAAAGGCCTCGTGTGTGTTGCAGCCCAACACCCCTCCAAAATGGCTCAAAACCCATCCAAACCCCCTCCATCCTCTCGGCCGTTCGATCACGATCGCATGGCCGAAAACTGCACTCCATTTGGACTCTCCTAGCTCCTTCTATGTATAAATATGTGCCTTCCCCGTCCAATCTCAAATGAAACCCTAAAAAATTTCCCCTCTCCGCGCCGGACGTGTCCGCCCACCGCTAGACACGCATCCGCCGCTGCCCGCTCCCAATCAGGGCTTGCCACATCACCACCCTGCGCCCACTTCGCCGCCGGGCCCGCGGAAGCCCGCAGCCGGCCCGCCCGGGATGGATCTGGGCCCGAACCGCCCCACACCGCACCGCCCGTCTCCCTCCTCCTCTCCGCCCGGCGCCGCCGCTACTTCGCCGGCCGCCGCGCTGCCCCGCGCTGCCTCTTAGCTCGCCGCCGCCCGAAGACCCCCCGGATCCGGAGCGCCAAGGCCGGATCCGCCTCTTCTTCACCTCCCCGCCGTCCTTGGGAGCTCGCCGGAGCCCCACCAGACGCCGCGACCTCGCCGGAGTTGACCTCGGCTCGCGGGCCCACGACGAACCCTAGATCTGACTGAGGGTATAAATATATCTAAGTCACTTTTCTGTTATTTTTTCAAGCATTCTTCATCATGCCATAACTCTATTATCGTAGCTCTGTTTCGTGCGTGCGGCATATCAAAATGTTCGTTAGGATGTCCTCTTCATTTTGTTCCATTGCATCAGGCTCATTTGAGTCCATCTTGATGCCTAAAATTCTGTTGCAAGAGTGCTATAAAATGTTAGTTTCTGTTTCTTATCAGAGTACGAGCATTTGTCATTTTTGCCATGATTAATGTGTGCCTCCTACGAACTTGAGCCCTACATGTGTTTTGGGCTATGCCATGCCATCTTTATAGGGGTGTATGCCATGTATTTTTGTGATCAATGTGGTAACTAGCACAAGCATGCAAAGTAGCTCTCGTGATATTGCTGATTTCAGGGACTTAGAATTCTACTGTCTTTTCCCTCATGTTATTTTTAAGCCATGTATTCATGTTGCTACAAAGTATCCATGCCACTTTTGAGCATGTTCAGTAAGGATGATTTGTGCATATTGTTATGTTCTATCCATCCATGTCTTTGTTTGCAATTATGCAGTACCCTAGCATGACTCAATCTTGCTCTACTTTTGCTATAAAATGTTCCTGGCAGATTGTTTACGTGTTAATCAATTTTGCCAAGGTTGTTGTAGTTGATCCATGCATGCTATAAGTTTGTTCTTGTCATGGTTGGCTTCTTGAACATGTCTTCTTGCTGGGTGTATGCTTAGCTTGTCATGCAATGCCTTGTGTTGAGTGCATCAAGCTCGCAAACATGCCTACGTAACTCTGTTTTTGCCATGTCCAGTTTTCTGCTAAGTCTGAATCTGTTAACGAAACTTGCTATGTTTACATGGGTGCCATCTTATTTTCTGATCCTTTTTGGATTATGGTTAGTAAGGGAATTTTGTTATATGCTTTGAGTAGTTTCATGCCATGCATTGTGTTGCTATGTTCTGATCCTGTAGCATGTTGTTATCTTGCTCTAAACATTGCTTCCTGATGTTAATTCCTGACATGTTATTTTTGCCAAGTCTATGAAGATGATATCTTTTGCACTTTTGCCATGCTTGTTTGAACCCGCTCTTGTGTGATTTAGCCGTAGCTCAGTGTTCATCTTTTGTCAAGCATCTTGAGTGGATCACTTTCATGTGCTTTGTTGCTATGTTAGAGTGCAGTAGCTTAGTTTCTTGTTGCATTTTAGATGACATCGTGTTGTTAATCGCAGAATCGTGTCATTATTGTTTTGCTTGCCATTTGCAAACCGTGCATCTGTTTCCGGTGATCTTTATATCGATTTCAATCGAAATCAACACATCTTTCCAGTGGCGCACTTGGTTTGCCAAGTTGAGACTTGGTTCAATCTTTTCCTTCTGGAGCACGCATATGCATTGCATATTACATCCCGCATATCATGCCATGTTTTGCATCATGTTGCTTGCGCATTGCACCATGGTTGATTGTGGTTTCCTTTGCTTGTGTTCTTGCTTTGGGTAGATCCGGGAGACGAGTACATGATTGAGGAACCCGTTGAGTACGCTACCGAGGATCAAGCTTACGCCAACCCGGAGAACTTTGCAGGTAAGATGACCATACCCTCGAAATCACTTCTATCTTTGCTTGCTAGTTGCTCGCTCTATTGCTATGCCTATGCCGCGATACAAACAACATGCTTTATCATGCCTCCCACATTGCCATGTCAAACCTCTAACCCACCTTGTCCTAGCAAACGTTGTTTGGCTATGTTACCGCTTTGCTCAGCCCCTCTTATAGCGTTGCTAGTTGCAGGTTAAGATTGGAGTTTGTCCTTGTTGGAACATGTTTATTGTTGGGATATCATTATTATATCTTGTTTACTTTAATGCATCTATATACTTGGTAAAGGGTGGAAGGCTCGGCCTTATGCCTGGTGTTTTGTTCCACTCTTGCCGTCCTAGTTTCCGTCATACCGGTGTTATGTTCCTTGATTTTGCGTTCCTTACGCGGTTGGGTTATAATGGGAACCCCTTGACAGTTCGCCTTGAATAAAACTCCTCCAGCAAGGCCCAACCTTGGTTTTACATTTGCCTAACAACCTATAACCTTCCCTTGGGTTTTCGCGAGCCCGAGGGTCATCTTTATTTTTAAACCCCCCCCCCCAGCCAGTGCTCCTCTGAGTGTTGGTCCAAAATGGGCAGCCCGCGGGGCCACCTCGGGGTAACTCGAGGGTTGGTTTTACTCGTAGCTTGACCTATCCGGTGTACCCTGAGAACGAGATACGTGCGACTCCTATCGGGATTTGTCAGCACATCGGGCGGCTTTGCTAGTTTTGTTTTACCATTGTCGAGATGTCTTGTAACCGGGATTCCGAGTCTGATCGGGCCATCCTGGGAGAAGGAATATCCTTCGTTGACCGTGAGAGCTTGTGATGGGCTAAGTTGGGACACCCCTATAGGGTTTTTGAACTTTCGAAAGCCGTGCCCGCGGTTATGGGCAGATGGGAATTTGTTAATATCCGGTTGTAGAAAACTTGACACTAAACTTAATTAAAATGCATCAACAACATGTGTAGCCGTGATGGTCTCTTTTCGGCAGAGTCCGGGAATAGAACACGGTCTCGTGTTATGCGTGAACGTAAGTAGTTTTAGGATCACTTCTTTATCTTTGTAGCTTCTCGACCATGCTTTGCTTTCTCTTCTCGCTCTCATTTGCATATGTTAGCCACCATATATGCTAGTGCTTGTTGCAGCTCCACCTCACTACCTTTCCCTACCCATAAGCTTAAATAGTCTTGATCGCGAGGGTGTGAGATTGTTGAGTCCCCGTGACTCACAGATTACTTCCAAAACCAGATGCAGGTGTCGATGATGCCATTCCAGGGGATGCGACTGAACTCAAGTGGGAGTTCGACGAGGACTCGGGACATTACTACGTTTCCTTTCCAGACGATCAGTAGTGGAGCCCAGTTGGGGCGATCGGGGATCTTATGCATTTGGCGTTGTCTTTATTTTGGTTCCGTAGTCAGACCTTGATTGTATTCTGGATGATGTAATGCTATATTTATGTATTCTGTGAAGTGGCGATTGTAAGCCAACTCTGTACCTCTTTCTTCTTCAGTACATGGGATGTGTAAAGATTACCCCTCTTGCGACATGCCTACAATACAGTTATGCCTTTAAGTCATGCTCCGACACGTGGGAGATATAGCCGCATCGTGGGCGTTACACACATACCCCGAAAACATCCAGGAGCACCACGAAACCCTATTTCCACCACCGCAACCTTCTGTACCCAAGAGATCCCATCTTGGGGCCTTTTCCGGAGCTCCGTCAGAGGGGGCATTGATCACGGAGGGCCTCTATATCAACTCCATTGCCTCTCTGGTGATGTGTGAGTAGTTTACTTCAGACCTTCAGGTCCATAGTTATTAGCTAGATGGCTTCTTCTCTCTCTTTGAATCTCAATACAAAGCTCTCCTCGATCTTCTTGGAGATCTATTCGATGCAACTCTTTTTGCGGTGTATTTTTTGAGATCCGATGAATTGTGGGTTTATGATCAAGTCTATCTATGAACAATATTTGATTCTTCTCTAAAATATTTTATGCATGATTGGTTATCTTTGGAAGTCTCTTCAAATTATCAGTTTGGTTTGGCCTACTAGATTGATCTTTCTTGCAATGGGAGAAGTGCTTAGCTTTGGGTTCAATCTTGTGGTGCTCGGTCCCAGTGACAGAAAGGGAAGCGACACGTATTGTATTGTTGCCATCGAGGATAAAAAGATGGGGTTTATATCATATTGCTTGAGTTTATCCCTCTACATCATGTCATCTCACATAAGGCGTTACTCTGTTCTTATGAACTTAATACTCTAGATACATGCTGGATAGCGGTCGATGTGTGGAGTAATAGTAGTAGATGCAGGCATGAGTCGGTCTACTTGTCACAGACGTGATGCCTATATACATGATCATGCCTAGATATTCTCATAATTATTCACTTTTCTATCAATTGCTCGACAGTAATTTGTTCACCCACTGTAATACTTATGCTATCTTGAGAGAAGCCACTAGTGAAACCTATGCCCCCCAGGTCTATTTTCCATCATATAAGTTTCCGATCTACTTTTACTTTGCAATCTTTACTTTCAATCTATATCATAAAAATACCAAAAATATTTATCTTATTATTATTATCTCTATCAGATCTCACTCTCATAAGTGACTGTAAAGGCATTGACAACCCCTTTATCGTGTTGGTTGCGAGGTTCTTATTTGTTTGTGTAGGTACGAGGGACTTGCGTGTGGCCTCCTACTGGATTGATACCTTGGTTCTCAAAAGCTGAGGGAAATAGTTAGGCTACTTTGCTGCATCACCCTTTCCTCTTCAAGGGAAAACCAACGCAGTGCTCGAGAGGTAGCAAATGGCAAGCAAGTTGCCACTCCCGTGAAGAAACCCAAAGCTACACCTAAGCCTGAAGAGTGCTTCTACTTCAAAGGGAATGGCCACTGGAAGCGGAATTACCCCAAATACTTGGCGGATAAGAAGGATGGAAAAGTGAAAGGTATATTTGATATACATGTTATTGGTGTGTGAAAGTGCAACTATCCCTGGGTGGTTTTGGTAATTCCTAACAACATATAGCTCATTGAGCTAATGCTATTTTAAGATAAATATTTCAGGAAAGCTCAATGATTGGCATGGATTAGAAAATGGACCCCTCAAAATGCTAAGGACAAAAGATTGGCTGAACATTTTACTTTTAGTGATCCAAGATCACATTGAGTCCATAGGAAAAGCCAATACTATTAAAAGGGGGTGAGCTGTTGCTTAATGAGTTACCTGCTCAAAATGCTTAGTGATATGATCCAAAAACCCTCAACTACTTTCTCATATCCACTTATGTCCCAAACCAAAAGTTAAACTCGCCCCCCCCCCCCGAAATCTTCTATCCAGCGCCACCAAGTTCACTTGACATAGCCACTTCCACAAACCCTAGTCACTTCGGTCTCACCGATAGGGATCTCGGTCTCACCGAGATGGGATTGCAACCTCTCTGTTTCCCTTCGTAACGTTTCGGTCCAACCGAGATGAGCGATCGGTCCCACCGAGATTGCAATGCAAACTCTCTGTTTCCCCTTCGTAATGTTTCGGTCTAACCGAGATGAGCGAATCGGTCCCACCGAGTTTGCCTGACCAACTCTCTGTTTGTCTATTACCAAAACCGGTCCCACCGAGTTTGTGCAATCGGTCTCTCCGAGATTACGTTATGCCCTAACCCTAATGGAATCGGTCCCACTGAGTTTTCATGTCGGTCCCATCGAAATGCCTAATGGTCACATTATGAACTAAATCGGTCTGACCGAGTTTTATAATTCGGTCCCACCGAGTTTGGTGATTTGTGGGTAATGGTTAGATTTTTGTGTGGAGGCTATATATACCCCTCCACCCACTCTTCATTCGCGGAGAGAGCCATCAGAACATGCCTACACTTCCAACATACATTTTTTGAGAGAAAACCACCTACACTGGTGTTGAGGTCAAGATATTCCATTCCAACCACATAAATCTTGATCTCTAGTCTTCCCCAAGTTACTTTCCACTCAAATCATCTTTCTACCAAATCCAATCCTATGAGAGAGAGGGAGAGTTGAGTGTTGGGGAGACTATCATTTGAAGCACAAGAGCAAGGAGTTCATCGTCAATACACCATCTATTACCTTTTGGAGAGTGGTGTCTCCTAGATTGGTTAGGTGTCACTTGGGAGCCTCCGTCAAGATTGTGGAGTTGAACCAAGGAGTTTGTACAGGCAAGGAGATCGCCTACTTCATGAAGATCTACCCTAGTGAGGCAAGTCCTTTGTGGGAGATGGCCATGGTGGGATAGACAAGGTTGCTTCTTCGTGGACCCTTCGTGGGTGGAGCCCTTCGTGGACTCGCGCAACCTTACCCTTCGTGGGTTGAAGTATCCATCAACGTGGATGTACGATAGCACCACCTATCGGAACCACGCCAAAAATCTCCGTGTCTACATTGCATTTGCTCCCTCCAAACTCCTCCCTTTACCTTCATATGCAATTGTTTTACATTCCACTGCTATACTCTTAGAATTGCATGTGTAGGTTGATTACTTGAATTTTGCTAAGTTGCTAAAATCTGCCAAGACTTAAAATTGGGAAAAGGCTAGATTTTTGTTTGGTCAAGTATTTTAATCACCCCCTCTAGACATACTTTTGATCCAACAAGTGGTATCAGAGCTTTGGTATCCATTTGCTTTGATTTCCATAGCTTTTGATGATCATAGCCTTGGTTTCACAACCTAGGAGAGTATGGCGTCTAGTGAGGGAAATTACCACCGTAGAGGTCCTTACTTTGATGGTACAAATTTTGCTAGTTGGAAGCATAAGATGAAAATGCATATTCTTGGACATAACCCCGCCGTTTGGGCCATTGTGTGTATTGGCTTGCAAGGTGAATTATTTGATGGGAGAGAACCAAACCGTGAAGCTACCGCGGAAGAGTTGAAGATACTGCAATACAATGCTCAAGATTGTGATATTCTCTTTAACGGGTTGTGCCCCGAAGAATTCAATAAAATTAGCCGTCTTGAGAATGCAAAGGAAATTTGAGATACTTTCATTGATATGCACGAAGGTACCAACTCCGTCAAGGAATCCAAATTGGATGTGCTTCAAAGTTAACTTGACAAGTTCAAAATGAAGGATGGTGAAGGTGTCGCTGAAATGTACTCTAGGCTTACTCTCATCACAAATGAGATTGCCGGCTTAGGAAGTGAAGAGATGATTGATAGATTCATCATAAGAAGATCCTAAGAGACTTGGATGGAAAATATGATACCATGTGCACATTGATCCAAATGATGCCCAATTACAAAGATCTCAAGCCAGTGGAAGTCATTGGAAGAATTGTTGCTCATGAGATGTCACTCAAGGATAAGGAAGAGCTTCACAACAGGTCAAGTGGTGCTTACAAAGCCTCATGCGATGCTCCCAGATTATCAAGTGAGAAACAAACCTTCAACGAATAATTGAGCCTAATGGTGAAGAACTTCAACAAGTTTTACAAAAGTAGAAGCAAGGAAAGGAGTTCCAAGTCAAGGTCCAACAATGACAAAAGATCTTCAAGTCGTGAACGCAATTGCTACAATTGTGGAAGACCTGGACACTATTCCAATGAGTGTACGACTCCCTACAAAAGAAGAGAATATTCTCCCAAAAGAAGAAGTAGGAGAGAAGAATCACCACCAAGAGAGAGGAGTAGAGGTGACCGTTATGAACGAAGAACATCACGGAGAAGCAAGGATTCGGAAAGGAAGGACAAGTCATAAAAGAGCTACACAAAATGAAGACATGAAGCTCATGTTGGTGAATGGGTATCCGGCTCCGACTCCGACAATCACTCCGAAAGAAGTTATCACTCTGACTCCGAATATACTCAAGATGAAGGTGTTGCCGGTCTAGCACTTGTGTCAACCAACTCCTATGACATATTTGACTCACCAAATGAAGGAATTGGAAGATGCTTCATGGCTAAAGGCCCAAAGGTATCACACCCCGAGTATGTTGATTTCAATAGTGATGAAGATGATTTGCTAGGTGATGATGATTTACTTGTTGACAACTCTAGTTATGAAAACTATGATGAACTTGCTATCGATCATGCTAATCAAGATAAAAAGAATGACAATGATAAGAAGGAGATTGAGCGCCTAACTAAATAACTAAACACTCTTAAGTTAGCTCATGAAACTACCTTGGAAGATCATCGAGAACTTTTAAAGACTCATGAGAAGCTACGCTTTGAAAAGCTCAACCTTGATCCAGAGCATGAGTTCTTAAAGGCAATCAATGATGATCTTCGCAAGAAAATTTCTTCTTACATTGCCAAGCGTTTACTCTTGTCTACTTACATGCCACAAGTTAAATCTAGCAACAAGAACAAGAAAGATTCTTCTTCTAGTAGTAACAACAATCATGCTAAATCCAATGTTGTTGCTTCTAGTAATTCTCTTGATTCCACTAATGATTCTCTTAGTCAAGTTACACTTGAGCAAGAAAATAGCTTATTGAAGAGAATTATAGAGAAAGGTGTTTACAAGAGTCTTGCCGGAAGTAAGCAATTTGAGGAAATTGTACACAAGCAAGGAAGACACCGGAAGAATCAAGGTGTTGGTTTTGAAAAAAAGTTCAATGCCAATGGAGTTGAGTGGGAAGAAGATCAATACCCCAAGATGAAGTTTGTTCCTCAACAAGAGAAGTATGATCCTAGTTCTTTCCAAGGAATACAAGCTCAAGATGATCTTCCACCATAAGACCACAAGCTAAAAGGCAAGGGCAAGCTTTAAGAGGAGATTGATCATTTGAAGAAGCACCTAAGGCCTTGGTCAGGTGGGTTCCCAAGACTACATCAAGTTCCACTTCATCAAGTACGACTATAACTCCAAGGATTCCCATCAAGATGGTGTGGATCCCTAAGAAGAACTAGAGAGTTCTTGAGGGTGACTCCGCCAACATACTTCACTCTTATCATTTTGGCAAGGACAAGTGCAAACGACTTCCATATCTTGCACTAGTTCAAGGAGTCACAAACCCTCTTGTTGGTAAGACAAGGGACAAGGTAACATAATGCATTCATGGACATCATCTCATGTGAATATCACTCTATGTCTATGGATATCCTTGTCTGTTCCTTGTGGGACTAACCTGTGTAGGTATTGAAAGTGCAACTCACTCCAAAATATTGCTCCAGATGATGTACATCAACATTGAGCATCTACATCTTCAACGCCTACATGAAGTCATCATCGACAAAACCCAAGGTTAGTTCATCCCTCTGAAGGGGGATATCACATCTAGGGGGAGCTTTACTCTAATCAATTGAGCTAAAGCAACTCTAATGATGAGAGCGCAACAATGCTTTATGTAAAAGTGGCAACCCCACTCGTGCTTAAACGATGAGTATGACCTATGATCATATGTTCTCATTTGACTCCTAAGTCAATATACTCATATATAGATGACCTAGTCATCGCCAAATTGCTTGATAGATGCTAGAGTGATTGTGCATGCTTTGTCACATATTTCATTTTCCATTTTATTGTGTGAGCATGTTGGATGCATATTTTACTCATTCGAGGACATCCATTTGTTGCTTTGATTGTTTGACTTTTTTCTCTTTCGCCAAATGGATGGACAAGAATGCCTAAGAACTCCCTCTAGCTATCTAAGCTTTTCTTGTCTCAAACTCTATTCATGCTACATCACAAAGTTTGATCAAGTCAGATTCGAACAACTCTATGTGAGGAGCACTTGGAGTCCCCGATTCGTCATAGACTTAAACTTCCAAAACCTCTTTGTGCATTTCGGTATGACTGAGTCATCCATTTCGGTCACACCGAGATCACTAAGTTGATCTATGTTTTCAATCTCGGTGCAACCGGTTTGAACTTTTCTGTCACACAGAGTTGCAGTGACCGCTTGCGATTCTGCATCTCGTTGCCATCGAGTTGTTCCACTCGGTCACACCGACAGGGTCGAGATATATAAACCCACGGGTGAGATTTTGGAAATTTCTTCGAAACCTCACAGCCCGCGCGTATCCTGCTCTACCGCCTCGGGTCTCCGGATCGTCTTCTCGCTGCCAGCGACCTCCCACCGCTGGTTTCCATCGTCGTCAAGGGAATTTTGCCCCTCCATTTTCGCTGTAGCAAACTCCGCCGAACTAGGGTACGAGTTCGATCCTTTGTGCTATTCTTTTAACTCTGATTCGTAGCACATTACTTTGCCATGATCATGACCATGTATGCAATCAATCCATCCACTGAAAACTTCCTTTAGATTAGATTGGATTTGAAAATTTAGGGTTAGGTCTCCGCCGGACTCATCTCGGACCGACCGAATTGTAGAGATCGGTCTCACCGATTTGGCTTAGGCCATTGCACTTGCACTTTCGGTCTGACCGAAAATTGCAAATCGGTGTGACCGAGTTCGATTCTTTGTGAAACCCTAGCAGTCTCGGTGCCACCGAACTATGACTCGGTCTGACCGAGTTCACTAGGTTAGGTTCCAAAAGCTGCTTCGGTATCATCGAGTTTACAAATCGGTAGCTCTGAAATGCTTTCTGTAGAGAACTAAAACTAAGTTTTTAAGTCATCTGTTTTGCAAAAACTCTGCACTTTGTGATGCTCATCCACTCTACCTCATCTATATCTATTCACAGGGTCTGCTGTCAGTAAGTTTGCAGAGATGTCTGACCAGAGCGACAACCAGAACAGGTCTGAAGAACAAGTGAAATTGAGTGAGGACACTAGTCCCTCTAGCAATTCTGATGATGGTAGAAGGAGCACACCAAGTAACTTCCCCAAAGTAGCCACCAGGTCAAGGAAGAAGAAAACCTCAGATTCTAAAGATGAGGACTATGTGGCTGTTGAGGAGGAAGTCAGCTCCAAGAAGAAGGTGCTGAAGAAAGAATATGGGTCAGCTGCTACAACTAAGCCTGGCTTGCACAAGAAGGCCCCTACAAAGAGGGTGTCAACCTTAAAGGTTAGAGCCTCAACTGCTAAAACCTCCAAGCCAACTGAAGAGGTTGTTGGAGAAGGAAATAAGAGAAAGGCAAGGGTCAAGAAGACCACTACCAGAGTGCTTGGTAGATCCTTCATTATGAGAGATCCAGAAGAAGAGGAAGAGGATGCTGCTCCAGCTCCCAAGTCTCAGAAGCTCATGGGAGATGCTATCAAATCAGGGGCTGCTCCATCTAAGCCCAAGTCTGCTCCCAAGTCTGCTGCTCAGAAGCCTTATGCACCCAAGAGAAATACCAGAAGTATACATGCTGAGGAGAAGAACAAGGCCCCAGTGCCTGAAGCTGAAGAAGAGGAAGACGACTCACTTGTTTTGAGGAACTTGAAGCCCAAAACTCCTGACCATAATGATGCTCATCCAGTCGCTGAGGACATGCACATCAGGAAAGATGCATGACTGAGATTGTGGAGACAGTCTGATCCCTATGTTGTTAGGAGGAGGACTGCAGTTGACTACATGTTTCACACAAAGGAACAACAAGACTTCTATGAGACTATTTTGCTTGACAAGAAGCCCATTGTATGTGACAAGAAAAGGGTGGACTAGGAATACATCCAGGAGAATGAAGACCACTTCCCAGGTGTATATGACAGCTTCAAGGCATGTGGAGTAGATGAATTTGTTAGACAGAAGCTCACCAAATGGAATGATGAGCTGATCATACAGTTTTACTCCACTGCCCACTTCTATCCAGATGGAAGGATAGTATGGATGTCTGAGGGTACAGGGTACCAATCCACAGTTGAGGAGTGGGCCAGGCTAATCAATGCCCCAGAGGAACATGAGGATGACTTGGACGTGTATGCCAAGAAGAAGAAAGACCACAACTCCATGGCAAACATGTACAAGGAGATCCCTGATAAAGCTTTGGAGACACACAAGCTTGGATTTGTACACTTCTTGTTGTCTGGTTTGCCTACCATTAACTGGATCTTAAGGCACACATTGCTACCCAAGTCAGGAGATCACAAGATGATCGGAGGACACTCTATCAACCTGCTACAGCTTTTTGATGTCCCTTAGGAATTCAAGGTTATGAGTTTGATTGTAGAAACAGTCAAGAGGACAGCTGCTGATCAGAAGAGAAGCTATGGGTATGCTCCACATATTTAGGAGCTCATCAATTCTAAGATGCGCACATGAATTTATTTGCTGTACAAGAAGCATCTACCCTTACGTCCTGAATTTGAAGACAACACTATTGTGATGAATGAGGAGGAACCATCATCAGTTCAAGTCCAGGAGAAGAGAGCCAAAGCAAAGGCTGAGAAAGCTGCAAGCATGCCAAGCGCAGAAGAAGCATCTCAAGTTTTCCTCAAGACAAAACAAGATCAATTAGGCTATCTGATTCGAGCTACACTAAGGATTGAGAAGGGCTTGGCCACCCTGACTCGGAATTAGGAGAGCCTGGAGAGAATTATTGAGACAAAAATTTATGATCTTGATCCGAAGGTAACTGAGATTCAGACTGCAGTTGAGCAGCTTCAGGAGGAAGCAGAAGAGAGGATAGGGAAGGCAACTACTAATTCTTTTCAGCGTGTGCCACGAGGTCCGAGGTCTGCTGCACTGCCAGTTTCAGATGCTAGAGCTACAGTGTCAGCACCAGCAGCTACAGCTCCTGTGCCACCTCCAGCACCCACTCCACCAGCTCCAACTACATCGACGAATGCCTTTGTCCTTGGAGTTCTCTCTACGCCACCTCCCGAAGACCAAGCCTGAGAGACGCATAGCACTATGCATTTTCGAACTTTTTGGTAACTTGTTGCCAAAGGGGGAGAAATATGTATAGATCATAGGCTTCGAGAGAGAGTGTCTTGCTTTTTATCTCTCTTGCTTTTGGTTGAACTTTTTATTGTGTGAAATACTTTATGTCCTTGTGAGATACTTGTGTGATCATGTGATTGATCATTTGCTACTTTAATGCTTGTTTGGATGATACTATCTTTTATATCTCATATATGATCACTCACTTGCTTGGTGATGAATGCATGCTTTTAATTTCTATCATTTTGAGTGCTCCACCAAGATGTATGTGACATGGAAGAGCAACCCATGATCCTAATCGATTGTGCATTTGCATTCAAAAGCAAATCTTAAACAATGCACAAATTTAGGGGGAGCTCTTGCTTATCACATACTTCTCCAAGCAACGATGTTTTTCAATCTTATGATCATTTGTCGAACCTTTGACCTATATGTTGTCATCAATTACCAAAAAGGGGGAGATTGAAAGTGCAACTATCCCTGGGTGGTTTTGGTAATTCCTAACAACATATAGCTCATTGAGCTAACGCTATTTTAAGATAAATATTTCAGGAAAGCTCAATGATTGGCATGGCATGGATTAGAAAGTGGACCCCTCAAAATGATAAGGACAAAAGATTGGCTCAAGCTCAAAGCACAAGACTCTACATTTTACTTTTAGTGATCCAAGATCACATTGAGTCCATAGGAAAAGCCAATACTATTAAAAGGGGGTGAGGTGTTGCTTAATGAGTTACCTGCTCAAAATGCTTAGTGATATGCTCCAAAAACCCTCAACTACTTTCTCATATCCACTTATGTCCCAAACCAAAACTCAAACTCAGCCCCACCGAAATCTTCTATCCGGCGCCACCGAGTTCACTTGACATAGCCACTGCCACAAACCCTAGTCACTTCAGTCTCACCGATAGGGATCTCGGTCTCACCGAGATGGGATTGCAACCTCTCTGTTTCCCTTCGTAACATTTCAGTCCAACCGAGATGAGTGATCGGTCCCACCGAGATTGCAATGCAAACTCTCTGTTTCCCCTTCGTAATGTTTCGGTCTAACCGAGATGAGCGAATCGGTCACACCGAGTTTGCCTCACCAACTCTCTGTTTGTCTATTACCAAAATCGGTCCCACCGAGTTTGTGTAATCGGTCTCACTGAGATTACGTTATGCCCTAACCCTAATGGAATCGGTCCCACCGAGTTGTCATGTCGGTCCCACCGAAATGCCTAATGGCCACATTATGAACTAAATCGGTCTAACCAAGTTTTATAATTCGGTCCCACCGAGTTTGGTGATTTGTGTGTAATGGTTAGATTTTGTGTGGAGGCTATATATACCCCTCCGCCCACTCTTCATTCGTGGAGAGAGCTATCAGAACATGCCTACACTTCCAACATACATTTTCTGAGAGAAACCACCTACACTTGTGTTGAGGTCAAGATATTCCATTCCAACCACATAAATCTTGATCTCTAGCCTTCCCCAAGTTGCTTTCCACTCAAATCATCTTTCTACCAAATCCAATCCTATGAGAGAGAGTTGAGTGTTGGGGAGACTATCATTTGAAGCACAAGAGCAAGGAGTTCATCATCAACACACCATCTATTACCTTTTGGAGAGTGGTGTCTCCTAGATTGGTTAGGCGTCACTTGGGAGCCTCTGTCAATATTATGGAGTTGAACCAAGGAGTTTGTACAGGCAAGGAGATCGCCTACTTCATGAAGATCTACCCTAGTGAGGCAAGTCCTTCGTGGGCGATGGCCATGGTGGGATAGACAAGGTTGCTTCTTCGTGGACCCTTCGTGGGTGGAGCCCTCCGTGGACTCGCGCAACCATTACCCTTCGTGGGTTGAAGTCTCCATCAGCGTGGATGTATGATAGCACCACCTATCGGAACCATGCCAAAAATCTCCGTGTCTACATTGCGTTTGCTCCCTCCAAACTCCTCCCTTTACCTTCATATGCAATTGTTTTACATTCCGCTGCTATACTCTTAGAATTGTATGTGTAGGTTGATAACTTGAATTGTGCTAAGTTGCTAAAATCTTCCAAGACTTAAAATTGGGAAAAGGCTAGATTTTTATTTGGTCAAGTAGTCTAATCACCCCCCCTCTAGACATACTTTCGATCCTACAGTGTGTACTTTACTAGTGTTCATACTAACCCTAGGGTATTTGATACCGGTTCATTCGCTGAGATTAGTAACTCGAAACAGGAGTTGCAAAATGAACAGAGACTAGTTAAGGGCGAGGCGACGATGTGTGTTGGAAGTGATCCCAAGGTTGATAAGATCACCATCACACACTCCCTCTATCTTCGGGATTAGTGTTGGACCTAAAAAAATGTTATTTGGTGTTTGCATTGAGCATGAATATGATTGGATCATGTTTATTGCAATACGGTTATTTATTTAAGTTAGAGAATGATTATGGTTCTGTTTACATGAATAAAACCTTCAAATGGTCATACACCCAATGTGAATGGTTTGTTGAATCTCGATCATGGTTATACACATATTCATAATATTGATGCCAAAAGATGCAAAGTTGATAATGATAGTACAACATATTTATGGCACTGCCATTTAGGTCATATTGGTGTAAATCGCATGAAGAAAATCCATGCGGATGGACTTTTGGAATCACTTGATTATGAATCATTTGATGCTTGCGGACCATGCCTCATGGGCAAGATGACCAAGACTCTGTTCTTCGGAACAATGGAGCGAGCCACTGACTTATTGGAAATAATACATCCCGATGTATGCGGTCCGATGAGTGTTGAGGCTCGTGGCGGGTATCGTTATTTTCTAACCTTCATCGTTGATTTGAGAAGATATAGGTATATCTACTTAATGAAACCCAAGTTTGAATCATTTTGAAAAGTTCAAAGAATTTCAGAGTGAAGTGGAGAATCATCATAACAAGAAAATAAAGTTTCTGTGATCTGATCGCAGAGGCGAATATTTGAGTTACGAGTTTTGGCCTTCATTTAAAACAATGTGGAATAGTTTCACAACTCACGCCACCTGGAACACCACAGCGTAATGGTGTGTCTGAACGTCGTAACCGTACTTTATTAGATATGGTGTGATATATAATGTCTCTTACCGATTTACCGCTATCATTTTGGGGGTTATGCATTAGAGACAACCGCATTCACGTTAAATAGGGCACCATCTAAATCCGTTGAGACGACACCATATGAATTGTGGTTTGGCAAGAAACCTAAGCTGACATTTCTTAAAGTTTGGGGCTGCGATGCTTATGTCAAAAAGCTTCAACCTGATAAGCTCGAACCCAAATCGGAGAAGTGCGTCTTCATAGGATACCCAAAAGAAACTGTTGGGTACACCTTCTATCCCAGATCCAAAGGCAAGATATTTGTTGCTAAGAATGGATCCTTTCTAGAGAAGGAGTTTCTCTCGAAAGAAGTGAGTGGGAGGAAAGTAGAACTTGATGAGGTAATTGTACCTTCTCCGAATTGGAAAGTAGTTCATCACAGAAATCAGTTCCAGTGATGCCTACACCAATTAGTGAGGAAGTTAATGATGATGAACTGATGATCATGAAACTTCAGATCAAGTTACTACCGAACCTCATAGGTCAACCAGAGTACGATCTGCACCAGAGTGGTATGGTAATCCTGTTCTAGAAGTCATGTTATTAGACCATGATGAACCTACGAACTATGAGGAAGCGATGATGAGCCCAGATTCTGACAGATGGCTTGTGACCATGAAATCTAAGATAGAATCCATGGATGAGAACAAAGTGTGGACTTTGGTGGACTTGCCTGATGGTCAGCAACCCATTGAGAATAAATGGATGTTCAAGAGGAAGACGGGTGCTGATAGTAGTCCTACTATCTACAAAGTTGACTTGTCGAAAAGGGTTTTTGATAAGTTCAAGGTGTTGACTACGATGAGATTTTCTCACTCGTATCGATGCTTAAAGTCTGTCCGAATCATGTTAGCAATTGCCACATTTTATGAAATCTGACAAATGGATGTCAAAACTGCATTCCTTAATGGATTTATTAAAGAAGAGTTGTATATGATACAACCATAAGGTTTTGTGAATCATAGAGGTGCTAACAAAATGTGCAAGCTCCAGCAATCCATCTATGGACTGGTGCAAGCATCTCGGAGTTGGAATATATGCTTTGATGAGTTGATCAAAGCATATAGTTTTATACAGACTTGCGGCGAAGCCTATATTTACAAGAAAGTGAGTGGGAGCTCTACAGCCTTTCTGATAAGTATATGTGAATGACTTATTTTTGATCGAAAATGATGTAGAATTTTCTGGAAAGCATAAAGGAGTGTTTGAAAGGATTTTTTCAAAGAAAAACCTCGGTGAAGCTGCTTACATATTGGACATCAAGATCTATAGAGATAGATCAAGACGCTTGATAAGATTTTTCAATGAGTACATACCTTGACAAGATTTTGAAGTAGTTCAAAATGGAACAACAGAGAAGGAGTTCTTGCCTGTATTGCAAGGTGTAAAGTTGTGTAAGACTCAAAACACGACCACGATAGAAAATAGAAGGAGAATGAAAGTCATTCCCTATGCCTCAGCCATAGGTTCTATAAAGTATGCTATGCTGTGTACCAAACCTATTGTGTACCTTGCCACGAGTTTGGATATTGATCCAGGAGTGGATCACTGGACAACGGTCAAAATTATCCTTAGAAGACTAAGAAGATATTTCTCGGTTATGGAGGTGATAAAGAGTTCGTCGTAAAGAGTTACATCAATGCAAGCTTTTACACCGATCCGGATGACTCCGAGTCTCAATATGGATACATATTGAAAGTGGGAACAATTAGCTAGAGTAGCTCCATGCAGAGCATTGTAGACATAGAAAATTTGCAAAATACATACGACTCTAAATGTGACAGACCCATTGACTAAGCTTCTCTCATAGCGATGTGAAATAGATTATTGACTCTAGTAAAACCTTTTGGGTATTAGTCACATGGCGATGTGAACTAATCACATAAAGATGTGAACTATTGGTGTTAAATCACATGACGATGTGAACTAGATTATTGACTCTAGTGCAAGTGGGAGACTCAAGGAAATATGCCCTCGAGGCAATAATAAAGTTGTTACTTATGTTTCCTTATATCATGATAAATGTTTATTATTCATGCTAGAATTGTATTAATCGGAAACTTGATAAATGTGTGGATACATAGACAAAACAAAGTGTCCCTAGTACGCCTCTACTTGACTAGCTCGTTAATCAAAGATGGTTAAGTTTCCTGACCATAGACATGTGTTGTCATTTGATGAACGTGATCACATCATTAGGAGAATGATGTGATGAACAAGACCCATCTGTTAGCTTAGCATAATGATTGTTAAGTTTTATAGCTATTGCCTTCTTCATGACTTATACATATTCATCTGACTATGAGATTATGCAACTCCCGAATACCGAAGGAACACCTTGTCTGCTATCAAACGTCACAATGAAACTTGGTGATTATAAAGATGCTCTACAGATGTCTCCGATGGTGTTTGTTGAGTTGGCATAGATCAAGATTAGGATTTGTCACTCTGTGTATCTGATGACCCACAAGTATAGGGGATCTATCGTAGTCCTTTCGATAAGTAAGAGTGTCGAACCCAACGAGGAGCAGAAGGAAATGATAAGCAGTTTTCAGTAAGGTATTCTCTACAAGCACTGAAATTATCAGTAACAGATAGTTTTCTTATAAGGTAATTTGTAACGGGTAACAAGTAATAAAAGCAAACAAGGTGCAGCAAGGTGGCCCAATCCTTTTTGTATCAAAGGACAAGCCTGGAAAAACTCTTATATAAAGGAAAACACTCCCGAGGACACATGGGAATTATTGTCAAGCTAGTTTTCATCACACTCATATGATTCGCGTTCGGTACTTTGATAATTTGATATGTGTTGGGGAACGTAGTAATTTCAAAAAAATCCTACGCACACGCAAGATCATGGTGATGTATAGCAACGAGAGGGGAGAGTGTTGTCTATGTACCCTCATAGACCGAAAGCGGAAGCGTTAGCACAACGCGGTTGATGTAGTCGTACGTCTTCATGATCCGACCGATCAAGTACCGAACGCACGGCACCTCCGAGTTCTGCACACGTTCAACTCGATGATGTCCCTCGAACTCCGATCCAGCCGAGTGTTGAGGGAGAGTTTCGTCAGCACGACGACATGGTGACGATGATGATGTTCTACCGACGCAGGGCTTCGCCTAAGCACCGCTACAATATGATCGAGGTGGATTATGGTGGAGAGGGGCACCGCACATGGCTAAGAGATCAAGAGATCAATTGTTGTGTCTATGGGGTGCCCCCTGGCCACGTATATAAAGGATTGGAGGAGGGGAGGGGTCGGCCCTCTCTATGGCGCGCCTTAGGGAGTCCTACTCCAACCGGGAGTAGGATTCCCCCTTTCCTAGTAGAACTAGGATCCCTTCCAAGTAGTAGGAGTAGGAGAGAAGGAAAGGGAAGGGAAAAGGAGAAGGAAGGAAGGGGGCGCCCCCCTCCCTAGTCCAATTCGGACCAGCCCATGGGGAGGGGTGCGGCCACCCTTTGAGGCTTTCTCTCCTTTCCCGTATGGCCCATTAAGGCCCAATACTAATTCCCGTAACTCCCCGGAACTCCCGAAAATACCCGAATCACTCAGAACCTTTCTGATGTCCAAATATAGTCGTCCAATATATCGATATTTACGTCTCAACCATTTCGAGACTCCTCTTCATGTCCCCGATCTCATCCGGGACTCCAAACTCCTTCGGTACATCAAAACACATAAACTCATAATATAACCGTCATCGAACTTTAAGCGTGCGGACCCTACGGGTTCGAGAACTATGTAGACAAGACCGAGACACGTCTCCGGTCAATAACCAATAGCGGAACCTGGATGCTCATATTGGCTCCTACATATTCTACGAAGATCTTTATCGGTCAAACCGCATAACAACATATGTTGTTCCCTTTGTAATCGGTATGTTACTTGCCCGAGATTCGATCATCGATATCTCAATACCTAGTTCAATCTTGTTACTGGCAAGTCTCTTTACTCGTTCCGTAATACATCATCCCGCAACTAACTCATTAGTTGCAATGCTTGCAAGGCTTATAGTGATGTGCATTACCGAGTGGGCCCAAAGATACCTCTCTGACAATCGGAGTGACAAGTCCTAATCTCGAAATACATCAACCCAACAAGTACCTTTGGAGACACCTGTAGAGCACCTTTATAATCACCCAGTTATGTTGTGACGTTTGGTAGCACACAAAGTGTTCCTCTGGTAAACGGGAGTTACATAATCTCATAGTCATAGGAACATGTATAAGTCATGAAGAAAGCAATAGCAACAAACTAAATGATCAAGTGCTATGCTAACAGAATGGGTCAAGTCAATCACATCATTCTCCTAATGATGTGATCCCGTTAATCAAATGACAACTCATGTCTATGGTTAGGAAACATAACCATCTTTGATCAGTGAGCTAGTCAAGTAGAGGCATACTAGTGACACTCTGTTTGTCTATGTATTCACACAAGTATTATGTTTCCGGTTAATACAATTATAGCATGAATAATAAACATTTATCATGATATAAGGAAACAAATAATAACTTTATTATTGCCTCTAGGGCATATTTCCTTCAATATGTGGGTGGACCGGTGCTTGGGTACTGCCCTTACTTGGACAAGCATCCCACTTATGAATAACCCCTCTTGCAAGCATCCGCAACTACAAAAGAAGTATTAAGGTAAACCTAACCATAGCATGAAACATATCGATCCAAATCAGCCCCTTACGAAGCAACACATAAACTAGGGTGTATGCTTCTGTCACTCTAGCAACCCATCATCTACTTATTACTTCCCAATGCCTTCCCCTAGGCCCAAACAATGGTGAAGTGTCATGTAGTCGACGTTCACATGACACCACTAGAAGAGAGACAACATACATGTCATCAAAATATCGATTGAATACCAAATTCACATGACTACTTATAGCAAGACTTCTCCCATGTCCTTAGGAACAAACGTAACTACTCACAAATCATATTCATGTTCATAATCAGAGGGGTATTAATATGCATAAAGGATCTGAACATATGATCTTCCACCAAATAAACCAACTAGCATCAACTACAGAGAGTAATCTGAAGGAAATATGCCCTAGAGGCAATAATAAAGTTATTATTTATTTCCTTATATCATGATAAATTTTTATTATTCATGCTAGAATTGTATTAACCAGAAACATAATACTTGTGTGAATACATAGACAAATAGAGTGTCACTAGTATGCCTCTACTTGACTAGATCGTTGATCAAAGATGGTTTATACAATTGTTTCCTAGACATAGACATTAGTTGTCATTTGATTAACGGGATCACATCATTAGGAGAATGATGTGATTGACTTGACCCATTCCCTTAGCTTAGCACTTGATCATTTAGTATGTTGCTATTGCTTTCTTCATGACTTATACATGTTCCTATGACTATGAGATTGTGCAACTCCAGTTTACCAGAAGAACACTTTGTGTGCTACCAAACGTCCCAACGTAACTGGGCGATTATAAAGGTGCTCTACAGGTGTCTCCAAAGGTACATGTTGGGTTGGCGTATTTAGAGATTAGGATTTGTCACTCCGATTGTCGGAGAGGTAACTCTGGGCCCTCTCGCTAATGCACATCACTTAAGCCTTGCAAGCATTGCAGCTAATGAGTTAGTTGCGGGATGATGTATTACAGAACAAGTAAAGAGACTTGCCGGTAATGAGATTGAACTAGGTATTAAGATACCGACGACCGAATCTCGGGCAAGTAACATACCGATGACAAAGGGAACAACGTATGTTGTTATGCGGTCTGACCGATAAAGATCTTCGTAGAATATGTAGGAGCCAATATGAGCATCCAGGTTCCGCTATTGGTTATTGACCGGAGACGTGTCTCGGTCATGTCTACATTGTTCTCGAACCCGTAGGGTCCGCACGCTTAACGTTACGATGACCGTTTCATTATCAGTTTATATGTTTTGATGTACCGAAGGTTGTTCGGAGTCCCGGATGTGATCATGGACATGACGAGGAGTCTCGAAATGGTCAAGACATGAATATTGATATATTGGAAGCCTATGTTTGGACATCGGAAGTGTTCCGGGTGAAATCGGCATTTTACTGGAGTACCAGGAGGTTACCGGAACCCCCCGGTAACATAATGGGCCTTAATGGGCCTAGTGGAGGAAGTAGAGAGGAGGCCAAGGGGCAGCCTTGCGCCCCTTCCCCCCCCCTCCCCAAGTCCGAATTAGACAAGGAGGGGGCGGCGCCCCCCCCCCTTTCCTTTCTCCTCTCTCTCTCTCCTTCCCCCCAAGTCCTAGTCCAACATGGAAAAGGGGGGAGTCCTACTCCCGGTGGGAGTAGGACTCCTCCTGGCGCGCCCCTTGCCTGGCCGCACCTCCTCCCCCTTGCTCCTTTATATACGGGGGCAGGGGGCACCCCATAGACACAACAATTGATCATTGATCTCTTAGCCGTGTGCGGTGGCCCCCTCGACCATAATCCTCGATAATATTTTAGCGGTGCTTAGGCGAAGCCCTGCGACGGTAGAACATCAAGATCGTCACCACGCCATCGTGCTGACGGAACTCTTCCCCGATATTCTGCTGGATCAGAGTCCGGGGATCGTCATCGAGCTGAACGTGTGCTAGAACTCGGAGGTGCCGTAGTTTCGGTGCTTGATTGGTCGGGCCGTGAAGACGTACGACTACATCAACCGCGTTGTGCTAACGCTTCCACTTTTGGTCTACGAGGGTACATGGACAATACTCTCCCCTCTCATTGCTATGCATCACCATGATCTTGCGTGTGCGTAGGATTTTTTTTGAAATTACTACGTTCCCCAACAGTGGCATCCGAGCCAGGTTTTATGCGTTGATGTTATATGAACGAGTAGAACACAAGTGAGTTGTGGGCGATATAAGTCATACTGCTTACCAGCATGTCATACTTTGGTTCGGCGGTATTGTTGGATGAAGTGGCCCAGACTGACATTACGCGTACGCTTACGCGAGACTGGTTCTACCAACGTGCTTTGCACACAGGTGGCTGGCGGGTGTCAGTTTCTCCAACTTTAGTTGAACTGAGTGTGGCTACGTCCGGTCCTTGCGAAGGTTAAAACAACACCAACTTGACAAACTATCATTGTGGTTATGATGCGTAGGTAAGAACGGTTCTTGCTAAGCCCGTAGCAGCCATGTAAAACTTGCAACAACAAAGTAGAGGACGTTAACTTGTTTTTGTAGGGCATGTTGTGATGTGATATGGTCAAGACATGATGCTAAATTTTATTGTATGAGATGATCATGTTTTGTAACCAAGTTATCGGCAACTGGCAGGAGTCATATGGTTGTCGCTTTATTGTATGCAATGCAATCGCCCTGTAATGCTTTACTTTATCACTAAGCGGTAGCGATAGTCATAGAATCATAAGATTGGCGAGACGACAATGATGCTACGATGGAGATCAAGGTGTCACGCTGGTGATGATGGTGATCATAATGGTGCTTCGGAGATGGAGATCACAAGCACAAGATGATGATGGCCATATCATATCACTTATATTGATTGCATGTGATGTTTATCTTTTATGCATCTTATCTTGCTTTGATTGACGGTAGCATTATAAGATGATCTCTCACTAAATTTCAAGATAAAAGTGTTCTCCCTGAGTATGCACCGTTGCCAAAGTTCGTCGTGCCCAGACACCACGTGATGATCGGGTGTGATAAGCTCTATGTCCATCTACAACGGGTGCAAGCCAGTTTTGCACACGCAGAATACTCAGGTTAAACTTGACGAGCCTAGCATATGCAGATATGGCCTCGGAACACTGAGACCGAAAGGTCGAGCGTGAATCATATAGTAGATATGATCAACATAGTGATGTTCACCATTGAAAACTACTCCATTTCACGTGATGATCGGTTATGGTTTAGTTGATTTGGATCACGTGATCACTTAGAGGATTAGAGGGATGTCTTTCTAGGTGGGAGTTCTTTAGTAATATGATTAATTGAACTTAAATTTATCATGAACTTAGTACCTGATAGTATCTTGCTTGTTTATGTTTGATTGTAGATAGATGGCCCGTGCTGTTGTTCCGTTGAATTCTAATGCGTTCCCTGAGAAAGCAAAGTTGAAAGATGATGGTAGCAATTACATGGACTGGGTCCGTAACTTGAGGATTATCCTCATTGCTGCACAGAAGAATTATGTACTGTAAGCACCGCTAGGTGCCAGGCCTGCTGCTGGAGCAACACCAGATGTTATGAACGTCTGGCAGAGCAAAGCTGATGACTACTCAATAGTTCAGTGTGCCATGCTTTATGGCTTAGAACCGGGTCTTCAACGACGTTTTGAACGTCATGGAGCATATGAGATGTTCCAGGAGTTGAAGTTAATATTTCAAGCAAATGCCCAGATTGAGAGATATGAAGTCTCCAATAAGTTCTATAGCTGCAAGATGGAGGAGAATAGTTCTGTCAGTGAGCATATACTCAAACTGTCTGGGTATAATAACCACTTGATTCAACTGGGAGTTAATCTTCCGGATGATAGCGTCATTGACAGAATTCTCCAACCACTGCCACCAAGCTACAAGAGCTTCGTGATGAACTATAATATGCAAGGGATGAACAAGACAATTCCTGAGCTCTTCGCAATGCTAAAGGCTGCGGAGGTAGAAATCAAGAAGGGGCATCAAGTGTTGATGGTCAGCAAGACCACTAGTTTCAAGAAAAAGGGCAAAGGGAAGAAGAAGGGGAACTTCAAGAAGAATAGCAAGCAAGTTGCTGCTCAGGAGAAGAAAGCCAAATCTGGACCTAAGCCTGAAACTGAGTGCTTCTACTGCAAGGATGGCAAGGTAAACAAAGGTATATGTGATATACATGTTATTGATGTGTACCTTACTAGAGCTTGCAGTAGCACTTGGGTATTTGATACTGGTTCTGTTGCTAACATTTGCAACTCGAAACAGGGACTACGGATTAAGCGAACACTGGCGAAGTACGAGGTGACGATGCGCGTAGGAAATGGTTCCAAAGTCGATGTGATCGAGGTCGGCACGCTACCTCTACATCTACCTTTGGGATTAGTATTAGACCTAAATAATTGTTATTTGGTGCCAGCGTTGAGCATGAACATTATATCTGGATCTTGTTTGATGCGAGACGGTTATTCATTTAAATCAGAGAATAATGGTTGTTCTATTTATATGAGTAATACCTTTTATGGTCATGCACCCTTGAAGAGTGGTCTATTTTTGATGAATCTCGATAGTAGTGATACACATATTCATAATGTTGAAACCAAAAGATGCAGAGTTGATAATGATAGTGCAACTTATTTGTGGCACTGCCGTTTAGGTCATATCGGTATAAAGTGCATGAAGAAACTCCATACTGATGGACTTTTGGAACCACTTGATTATGAATCACTTGGTACTTGCGAACCGTGCCTCATGGGCAAGATGACTAAAACGCCGTTCTCCGGTACTATGGAGAGAGCAACAGATTTGTTGGAAATCATACATACGGATGTATGTGGTCCGATGAATGTTGAGGCTCGTGGCGGATATCGTTATTTTCTCATCTTCACAGATGATTTAGGCAGATATGGGTATATCTACTTAATGAAGCATAAGTTTGAAACATTTGAAAAGTTCAAAGAATTTCAGAGTGAAGTTTAAAATCATCGTAACAAGAAAATAAAGTTTCTACGATCTGATCGTGGAGGAGAATATTTGAGTTACGAGTTTGGTCTTCATTTGAAACTATGCGGAATAGTTTCGCAACTCACGCCACGCGAAACACCACAGTGTAATGGTGTGTCCGAACGTTGTAATCGTACTTTACTAGATATGGTGCGATCTATGATGTCTCTTACAGATTTACCGCTATCGTTTTGGGGTTATGCTTTAGAGACGGCCGCATTCACGTTAAATAGGGCACCATCAAAATCCGTTGAGACGACGCCTTATGAACTGTGGTTTGGCAAGAAACCAAAGTTGTCGTTTCTGAAAGTTTGGGGTTGCGATGCTTATGTGAAAAAGCTTCAACCTGATAAGCTCGAACCCAAATCGGAGAAATGTGTCTTCATAGGATACCCAAAGGAGACTGTTGGGTACACCTTCTATCACAGATCCGAAGGCAAGACATTCGTTGCTAAGAATGGATCCTTTCTAGAGAAGGAGTTTCTCTTGAAAGAAGTGAGTGGGAGGAAAGTAGAACTTGATGAGGTAACTGTACGTGCTCCCTTATTGGAAAGTAGTACATCACAGAAACCAGTTTCTATGACACCTACACCAATTAGTAAGGAAGCTAATGATAATAATCATGAAACATCAGATCAAGTTACTACCGAACCTCGTAGATCAACCAGAGTAAGATCCGCACCAGAGTGGTATGGTAATCCTGTTCTGGAAGTCATGCTACTAGATCATGATGAACCTACGAACTATGAAGAAGCGATGGTGAGCCTAGATTCCGCAAAATGGCTAGAAGCCATGGAATCTGAGATGGGATCCATGTATGAGAACAAAGTGTGGACTTTGGTTGACTTGCCCGTTGATAGGCAAGCAATTGAGAATAAATGGATCTTCAAGAAGAAGACTGACACTGACGGTAATATTACTGTCTACAAAGCTCGACTTGTTGCGAAAGGTTTTCGACAAGTCCAAGGGATTGACTACGATGATACCTTCTCACCCGTAGCGATGCTTAAGACTGTCCGAATCATGTTAGCAATTGCCGCATTTTATGATTATGAAATTTGGCAGATGGATGTCAAAACTGCATTCCTGAATGGATTTCTGGAAGAAGAGTTGTATATGATACAACCGGAAGGTTTTGTCGATCCAAAGGGAGCTAACAAAGTGTGTAAGCTCCAGCGATCCATTTATGGACTGGTGCAAGCCTCTCGGAGTTGGAATAAACGCTTTGACAGTGTGATCAAAGCATTTGGTTTTGTACAGACTTTTGGAGAAGCCTGTATTTACAAGAAAGTGAGTGGGAGCTCTGTAGCATTTCTGATATTATATGTGGATGACATATTGCTGATTAGAAATGATATAGAGTTTCTGGATAGCATAAATGGATACTTGAATAAGAGTTTTTCAATGAAAGACCTCGGTGAAGCTGCTTACATATTGGGCATTAAGATCTATAGAGATAGATCAAGATGCTTAATTGGACTTTCACAAAGCACATACCTTGACAAAGTTTTGAAGAAGTTCAAAATAGATCAAGCAAAGAAAGGGTTCTTGCCTGTGTTACAAGGTGCGAAGTTGAGTAAGACTCAATGTCCGACCACCGCAGAAGATAGAGAGAAAATGAAAGATGTTCCCTATGCTTCAGCCATAGGCTCTATCATGTATGCAATGTTGTGTACCAGACCTGATGTTTGCCTTGCTATAAGTCTAGGAGGGAGGTACCAAAGTAATCCAGGAGTGGATCACTGGACAGCGGTCAAGAACATCCTGAAGTACCTAAAAAGGACTAAGGATATGTTTCTCGTATATGGAGGTGACAAAGAGCTCATCGTAAATGGTTATGTTGATGCAAGTTTTGACACTGATCTGGACGATTCTCAATCACAAACCGGTTACGTGTTTACATTAAACGGTGGAGCTGTCAGTTGGTGCAGTTCTAAACAAAGCGTCGTGGCGGGATCTACATGTGAACTGGAGTACATAGCTGCTTCGGAAGCAGCAAATGAAGGAGTCTGGATGAAGGAGTTCATATCCGATCTAGGTGCCATACCTAGTGCATCGGGTCCAATGAAAATATTTTGTGACAATACTAGTGCAATTGCCTTGGCAAAGGAATCCAGATTTCACAAGAGAACCAAGCACATCAAGAGACGCTTCAATTCCATTCGGGGTTTAGTCCAAGTGGGAGACATAGAAATTTGCAAGATACATACAGATCTGAATGTTGCAGACCCGCTGACTAAGCCTCTTCCACGAGCAAAACATGATCAGCACCAAGGCTCCATGGGTGTTAGAATCATTATTGTGTAATCTAGATTATTGACTCTAGTGCAAGTGGGAGACTGAAGGAAATATGCCCTAGAGGCAATAATAAAGTTATTATTTATTTCCTTATATCATGATAAATGTTTATTATTCATGCTAGAATTGTATTAACCGGAAACATAATACTTGTGTGAATACATAGACAAACAGAGTGTCACTAGTATGCCTCTACTTGACTAGCTCGTTGATCAAAGATGGTTATGTTTCCTAGCCATAGACATGAGTTTTCATTTGATTAACGGGATCGCATCATTAGGAGAATGATGTGATTGACTTGACCCATTCCGTTAGCTTAGCACTTGATCGTTTAGTATGTTGCTATTGCTTTCTTCATGACTTATACATGTGCCTATGACTATGAGATTATGAAACTCCCGTTTACCAGAAGAACACTTTGTGTGCTACCAAACGTCACAACGTAACTGGGTGATTATAAAGGTGCTCTACAGGTGTCTCCAAAGGTACATGTTGGGTTGGCGTATTTTGAGATTAGGATTTGTCACTCCGATTGTCGGAGAGGTATCTTTGGGCCCTCTCGGCAATGCACATCACTTAAGCCTTGCAAGCATTGCAACTAATGAGTTAGTTGCGGGATGATGTATTACGGAACGAGTAAAGAGACTTGCCAGTAACGAGATTGAACTAGGTATTGAGATACCGACGATCGAATCTTGGGCAAGTAACATACCGATGACAAAGGGAACAACGTATGTTGTTATGCGGTCTGACCAATAAAGATCTTCGTAGAATATGTGGGAGCCAATATGAGCATCCATGTTCCGCTATTGGTTATTGACCGGAGACGTGTCTCGGTCATGTCTACATTGTTCTCGAACTCGTAGGGTCCGCACGCTTAACGTTACGATGACAGTTTCATTATGAGTTTATATGTTTTGATGTACTGAAGGTTGTTCGGAGTCCCGGATGTGATCACGGACATGACGAGGAGTCTCAAAATGGTCGAGACATGAAGATTGATATATTGGAAGCCTATGTTTGGACATCGAAAGTGTTTCGGGTGAAATCGACATATTACTGGAGTACCGGGAGGTTACCGGAACCCCCCGGTAACCTAATGGGCCTTAATGGGCCTAGTGGAGGAAGTAGAGAGGAGGCCAAGGGGCATCCGCGCGCCCCTCCTCCCAAGTCCGAATTGGAAAAGGAGGGGGGCGGCGCCCCCCTTTCCTTTCTCCTCTCTCTCTCCTTCCCCCCAAGTCCTAGTCCAACATGGAAAAAGGGGGAGTCCTACTCCCGGTGGGAGTAGGACTCCTCCTGGCGCGCCCCTTGCCTGGCCGCACCTCCTCCCCCTTGCTCCTTTATATACGGGGGCAGGTGGCACCCCATAGACACAACATTTGATCATTGATCTCTTAGCCGTGTGCGGTGCCCCCCTCCACCATAATCCTCGATAATATTGTAGCAGTGCTTAGGCGAAGCCCTGTGACGGTAGAACATCAAGATCATCACAACACCATCGTGCTGACGGAACTCTTCCCCGACATTCTGCTGGATCGGAGTCCGGGGATCATTATCGAGCTGAACGTGTGCTAGAACTCGGAGGTGCCGTAGTTTTGGTGCTTGATCGGTCGGGCCGTGAAGACGTACGACTACATCAACCGCGTTGTGCTAACACTTCCGCTTTCGGTCTACGAGGGCACATGGACAACACTCTCCCCTCTTGTTGCTATGCATCACCATGATCTTGCGTGTGCGTAGGATTTTTTTTGAAATTACTATGTTCCCCAACATAATCAACACTACTGGCAACCCATGGGTACCAATCTGAGGTTTTGAGACAAAGATTGGATACAAGAGATGAACTAGGGTTTGAGATGAGATGGTGCTGGTGAAGATGTTGATGGAGATTCACCCCGTCCCGATGAGAGGATCAATGGTGATGATTTCCCCCTCCTGGAGGGATGCTTCCCCGGCAGAACAGTTCCGCCGGAGCCCTAGATTGGTTCCGCCAAGGTTCCGCCTCGTGGCGGCGGTGTTTCATCCCGAAAGCTTGCTTCTGCTTTTTTCCAGGGCGAAAGACTTCATATAGCCAAAGATGGGCACCGGAGGCCTGCCAGGGGGCCCACGAGATAGGGGGGCGCACCCAGGGGGTAGGGCGCGCCCCCACCCTCGTGGATGGTGGGTGGCCCCCCTCCGGTGCTTTCTTCTCCCAATATTTTTTATACATTCCAAACTTGACTTCCGTGGAGTTTCAGGACTTTTGGAGTTGTGCAGAATAGGTCTCTAATATTTGCTCCTTTTCCAGCCGAGAATTCCAGCTGCCGGCATTCTCCCTCTTCGTGTAAACCTTGTAAAGTAAGAGAGAATAGACATAAGTATTGTGATATAATGTGTAATAACAGCCCATAATTCAATAAATATCGATATAAAAGCATGATGCAAAATGGACGTATCAGTATCGCAGAGGTATCTTTGGGCCCTCTCGGTAATGCACATCACTATAAGCCTTGCAAGCAATGTGACTAAAGAGTTAGTTAGGGATGATGCATTTCGGAACGAGTAAAGAGACTTGCCGGTAACGAGATTGAACTAGGTATGATGATACCGACGATCGAATCTCGGGCAAGTAACATACCGATGACAAAGGGAATAACGTATGTTGTTATGCGGTTTGACCGATAAAGATCTTCGTAGAATATGTAGGAGCCAATATGAGCATCCAGGTTCTGCTATTGGTTATTGACTAGAGATGTGTCTCGGTTATGTATACATAGTTCTCGAACCCGTAGGGTCTGCACGCTTAACGTTCGATGACGATTTGTATTATGAGTTATGTGATTTGATGACCGAAGTTTGTCCGGAGTCCCGGATGAGATCACGGACATGACGAGGAGTCTCGAAATGGTTGAGAGGTAAAGATTCATATATGGGAAGCTTATATTCAGACATCCGAATGGTTCCAAGTGATTCAGATATTTTACCGAAGTACCCAGAGGTTACCGGAACCCCCAGGGGAAGTATTGGGCCTATTGGGCCATATTGGAGGAGAGGAGAAAGGCCACGTGAGGAGCCCCCCCACCTTGCCCAAACCAAATTGGACTAGGGGAGGGGGCAGACCCCCTCTTTTCTTCTCCCTCTCTCTCCCTTCCCCTTTCCCTCTCCGATGGAAGGAAGGAGGGGGGCGAATCCTACTTGGACTAGGAGTCCAAGTAGGACTCCGCCCATGGCGCGCCCACCTTGGTCGGCCACCTCCTCCTCCCCCCTTTATATACGGAGGCGGGGGGCACCCCAAAGAGACAACACACAATCTCTTAGCCGTGTGCGGTGCCCCCTCCACAGTTCAACACCTCGGTCATATCGCTGTAGTGCTTAGGTGAAGCCCTGCGCCGGTAACTTCATCATCACCGTTGACACGCCGTCGTGCTGACAGAACTCTCCCCCGTCCTTAACTGGATCAAGAGCTCGAGGGATATCATCGTGCTGAACATGTGCTGAACACGGAGGTTCCGTACGTTCGGTGCTTGGATCAGTTGGATCGCGAAGACGTTCGACTACATCAACCGCGTTACTAAATGCTTCCGCTTTCGGTCCACGAGGGTACATGGACACACTCTCCCCTCTCGTTGCTATGCATCTCCTAGTTAGATCTTGCGTGATCATAGGATTTTTTTGAATTACTACATTCCCCAACACTAAATTCGTCATATCTTCATGTATATCCATTTTTTAGTCTAGACTCATCTGCACTTGGTGAAGATAAAATTAACAAAAAATAATAAAAGATTCAAAAACTCTGATTTTTTTGCATGCAAGATAATTTGGTGCGTGAGGCGTGCTACAAATCTCATATCATTTTTAATGGGATTTCTATTTTCGTGCCTTGGTTCCTTAGTTCTATTGTTTTGCCCCACAACCTTAACTTTCCTTATTTTTTCTATCCTCGCAAATGCCCAAACGGAGCATTCTGTTGGATCAAAACCCATTTACCGTTACTTGGATGATGTCCTGATGAGTGCCCAAACAGAGCATTCCGTGGGGTCAAAGCCCATTTATCGTTACTTGGCCGACATCCTGAAGAGTGGGACTACCTCAAAAGTGCGCCATCAACGTCACATCCCAGGCCCTGGACACAAAGATGGGTCGAGCTAGTGTGGACTATGTGTGTATCTGCTTAAGCAGTCGCTCGATGGGTGTTTTAAGTAATTGGTACGGCTTGTTAAACTTGTCTAAACACTGTCAAATACCCTTTTCCATTTCTAGTCAATTTTAGGAATTCATCCTGTTGGGCCTCCACCCCCTTGCAGCATCCTGTTGAACCCTTTTACTCACCACAACCCTTGCAGCATCCTCGCATTAATCTTATTGGGCCTCTGCCTCCTTTGAAAGCTAATGCGTGTGCTAAGTGAAAGCTAGATATGGAGTCTTACATGCACAATGCTTCAACTCAACTGTGGTGAACTGTGGTCAATGGATTCAACCCCAAGGACCCAATGAATCTCACTCCAAGAGAAGCAGTTGATGATCAACTCAATGCAATCGCCCACAATATGTTGCGCACCGCGGTGACTGAAGACTATAGTGACTCCATTGCTGTCCTTAAGACTGCCAAGGAAATTTGGGATTACCTTGAGGAGACTCTCGAAGGAGATGAAGCAATTCAAAGATCTCGATTGGCTTTGCTCAAGCAAGAAGTCAGACTCTTTGTGAGGAATGAGGGTGAGTCCGCGGAAGAGGTTTACTGAAAGTTAAAGTCCCTTGTGCTCAACTTGAGAACCTTTGAATGCACTTGGGCAAATGATGACTTCGTCAAGGATAAGTTCATAGATGCTATGGTCCTCACGGAACATACCATGGTAATGATGATACATCAATGTCCGGATTATCACAAGTTCACCGTGGCTCAAGTTGTTTCCACTTTCTCAACTCATATAGGTTGTTAATTATATTGTGGCCTAGCATATCTTGCTTTAAGCTTGCTTGTCATATAGGTTGTGTTCACCTAGTTGCATATCTAGTGAACCTTATTTATCCGCTAAACAAATTGACAAGAAAGATTAAACTTTATAGTCTTCTATTCACCCCCATCTAGTCGACTGTATCGATCCTTTCAATTAACAACGTCAATCACATAATAACAATGTCGCCGCACTATTTTATTGCACAGAACTGTACTGTATATATTTGAATTATTTGACCAGAAAAATCTTGAATTTGAAAAGGTTCATAGATTTCGAAAAAAGTTCGTCAATTTTCAAGAAAAGTTCACAAACTTGAAAAAAAGTTCATCAATTTTGAAACAAAAGTTCATCAAATTTGAAAAATATTCATGTATTGAAAAAAGTTCATTGAATTAGAATAAAAAGTTCATGGATCTTGAAAAAAGTTCATCAAAATTGAAAAAGGTTCATGGATTTTCAAAAAAGATAATTGAATTTGGAAAAAAATCATCAAATTTAAAAAATAAGTTCATGGATTTTTGAAAAAAGGTCATAAAAAGTTTTAAAAAAGTGCACAAATTTAGAGAAAAGTTCATCGATTTGGAAAAAGTTCATCGATATTTGGGAAAACATTAGTTGATTTTGAAGAAAAAAGTTCATTGATTTACGCTTGTGCATTTAAGAAGAAGAAATAAATGGAACAATAAAGAAGAACATAAAAAAGAGAAAAGAAAAAGAAATGCGAACCGGAGAAAGAGTAAAAATAACGCGAGAAGTTACCATGGATAAGCTTGCGGTGGCCCTAGGGTTCGCGTGATGGGCTGCGAACGTAAATGCCTCTGGTTTCATCCGTCGCTGCACATCTAGTTAACGAGCGCTCCTTCGGGAGCCTCGCGACGATCATCGTCACTTGACGCGCTCTCGGCCATTTGCTACGTGTCGCGCTCTCGGTGTTTCCTCCGGATTTTATTTTTTATTTTTATTTTTCCGCACACGTTTTCGGCTTTTAAACGGTTTTTCCTGGGTTTTTCTGACGTTTTGGTTTTTCACCGGTCTTCCTTAGTTTTTTGGTAAAAAAATTGGACGAAAAAACTCGTTTTTTTCCTTTCGTGAGAATCACGGTTATGGTTCTGCGAGAGGTACGGTTTTGCTTTCACGAGAGTCACGACCGTGCCTCTTGGAAACGAAAAAAATATTTTCTTCTTTTTTCCTTTTGTGAGAGTCACGGTTTTGCTTCCGCGAGAAGGCATGGTTGTGCTTTAGCGAGAGTCATGACCGTGCCTCTCAAAAACGAAAAAACGTGTTTTTTGTTTTGTTTGACCTTTTGCGGGAGTTACGGTTTTGCTTCCGCGAGAGGCACGGTTGTGCTTTCACGAGAGTCATGGCCGTGCCTCTCGGAAACGGAAAAATGTGTTTTTTGTTTTTTCCTTTCGCGAGAGTCACGGTTTTGCTTCCGTAAGAAGGCACGGTTGTGCTTTAGCGAGAGTCACGGGCGTGCCTCCTCGAAAACGAAGAAAATGTGTTTTTGTTTTTCTCCTTTTGCGAGAGTTACAGTTTTGCTTCCGCGAGAGGCACGGTTGTGCTTTCACGAGAGTCATGGCCGTGCCTCTTGGAAACGAAAAAAACGTGTTTTTTTTATTTTTTTCCCTTTCGCGAGAGTCACGGTTTTGTTTCCACGAGAGTCACGGCCGTGCCTCCCCGGAAACGAAAAAAACGTGTTTTCCCTTCTTTTTTTCCCGTCGTAGTAGTCACGATTTTGCTTCCGCGAGATGTAGGGTTGTGATTTCGTAAGAGGCACGGACGTACCTCTTTCGAAAAGGAAAAAAAATCCGTGCTTCCGGTTTGGTTTTTTCATTCGGTTTTTTTCATGAAAAAAAGTTTGTCAAAAGCTATCAACATGGGATCTAGTTTTGAAGATCTCGACACAAAGAATCCAATGATGAAAGCGGTTCGAGATTTAGATGCATGATTTAAGAGATAAAACGTTTAACGGATCTACGAAAAAAAGAAAAACTCCTAGGTTGCAACAAGTGGCGTACATGTAGTGCACCACTTGTCGCAACATGAAAAGATTGAAGTGATCTTTACAACAAATGCTCCTCAACTAGTGATTTCGACTTTAAAGAGATAAAATCAAACGCTAACATGGGCCAGCTCATAAGGAGTGCGCTACAGGTGCCTGTTTGCAAAAAGGGCGATGCTAGGCGTCGGCGCACCGGCCGAACGCTTCGGCCAGTCCAACCCTATCCATCAGATCCGCGCGTCCCGATCCGTTGAATCTTTATCCAAATCAGGTCGTCTTCTTCCTCTCGCGAGCGCAGTCGACAAAAGGAACCCCGTCTCGCCGGCCGCACGCGTTTCCCCCCTCGCCGCCACCTCCTCGCCTGCCCTCCCCGTCTCTGATCGCCGCCCTCGCCGCCCATCTTCGCCGGCCGCCCTGGTCGCCGGTCCTAGCCCTCGGCGGCCGTCCTCGTCACCGGCTTCACCCATGCAACAACCCACTCATGTGATTGTAGCTTCCCGTGGCACCCGTTATAGCTCCGATGGTGACGATTGGAGCTCACCGGCGTGCTCGCCGGCGCTCATCCCCCGCTTGCAACAAAAAATTCGAGCGCCCAGGGAGATGCCCAGTGCTGCAACCTACAACGAAAAAAGCTACAATCGGTGACGAAAAAAGCTTCAACCAGCTTTGGGAAAAAGTTTCAAATCGTATGACGGAAAACTATGAACGACCAAAGAAAAGTTACAACCAGTGACAAAAAAAGCTTCATCTGGCGACGAAAAAAGCTTCATCCGACAATGAAAAAAGCTTCAACTGTGAAGCCGTAAGCCATAAACGACAAACAAAAAAGCTACAACCGGCCGTTGCAAAAGCTACAAACGGCATTGAAAATGTCACACGGTCGTAGCAAAATGCCGTTACAATTGAAGTATTTCTGTTAGCGGTTGCAACTTTTCTAATTTGCATAGTGTCTAGTTGTAGCTTTCTTTCTCAATGGTTGGAGCTTTTTCCAACTATAGTTGAAGCTTTTTTATCAATGGTTGTAGCTATTTTCTTTTTAGCAGCGCTTGGGCAAGGCTTTTTGTGTCGTTTCGGCTGAAGCTTTTTTCATGGAAGCTTGTAGCATTTTATGTCAACGGTTGTAACTTTTCCTATTTTTTGTTGTCTGGTTGAAGCTTTTTTATCTAGTGGATGTAGCTTTTTGTGTCCATGATTGTAGCATGGGGAAACACTGTTTGCGACTCTCCCAGTACCGCGGTTGCAGCTCCTCCTCGTGGCCATGGTTATAGCACGAGCACCTCGGTCCACCCGGCGTTTTGCCTGTCGCCGGTTGCAACAAAAAGGGAAGAGAGGAGGAGGAAAAGAGAAGAGAGGGAGAAGGAAGAAAAAGGAGGTGGGAAGGCGAGCGGAGCTGCAACATCCATGGCCGACGACGAGCTGCTCCATGCGCTACAATGGAGGAGATGAGATGGGGTTAGACAAAGGCGGAAGGAAGAAGAAGCAAAGAAAAAGAAAAAAAAAGAAAAAACATTTGGATCAACTAAGCGCGCATGCCAGCATGTCCCGCACGTGAAAAAAGAAAGCGACCGGCCGAGCGCCTCGGCCGGCGCACCGTCCCAGACACTTACCTTGCAAAAAACACCTAGACGCCCTGCAGCGCTAAATTGAAAATTGCTAGCCCAGTTCAAAACTCGGCCCCGCCCGATGAATGCCCAGGTTTATTCGAGCGATGCGTTCTTGGCTCACATCACAGTGAAGTGCAGCTAGTACACAAGACAGTCAAAATTACCACCGTCCAATGTTAATGTTTCGCGGCTCAACGCAGGGGTGGCGGCCACCTGTGGCTGCGGGCGGAGAGTGGCAGTGGACTCACGCCGACCTCACCAACCGGCAAGTCAAGATAAGCATAACCTGACCCCGTCCGTGGTCGTCAGGGTCAGGGACTCCTGGCGACAGCCGCACATGTGGAGCTATGGTCATGGATGGTGCAATGCTTCTGGACCTTAAAATACGTGGGTCATCACCACACTTAACTGCTGCATTTACTTACTAATTGGGAAGAAGGACGCACGGAGTTGCAGAATACTATGTACGCTGCGCCAGGAAGAGATGCGTCCAGAAGAGAGAGACGTCTGCAGTTTTCATATAAAAGGGGGGACAGGGAGGGGGCACATGTAGTATGCGCGTTGGCCCATTGCACCCATTCGCCATGTAAAATGCATGTGTGTTCTGTAGACCGTAGTGAATTCAGGGCCCCAGTGATTATTCCATCTTTCACCCACGAGGATTCCCTCGCGCACTGCTGCTATCTTTGCAATTAACATTTTCCTTTTAGACAACGTTTTGCACGTACAGTGTTGATCCTTATATTGTTTCAGTCTTTTGGAAGCATAATATTCTAACTTTTTTTATAAGAACGAAGCAGGTGTATCCCCAATTAATTCTAGGAGAATATGGTACAAAGTACACTAGAGCGAGTCGAAGGCGTGCCGCTGTCATCGCCCTTTCCTCACTGAAGCAGGGCAAAATTTATTGTAGTAGACAGTCGGAAAATCGCCATATGCTACGGCTCCAAAGGACGAACGCACCAGAACAACTACCACTGCGGATGAAGAGAATTGTGGACCAAAAGAATCCAACTTGAAGACAAATGAACGTAGACGAAGATCAGATCCACGAAAATCCACCAAAGACAAACACCGACTGAATCCCATTAGTTCTGCCGAAGACACACCTTCACAAGCCGATGCGAGACGCACTACCGGATGGGGGCTAGACGAGGAAAACCTCATTCCATCCTCAAAGAGACGCCACCGCCTCGCCTTTGTGACCAGGACATAAATCCTAAATAAACTAAAAAAACACAAAGCCAAAGCAGGATCCCTCCTACTGGCAAGGGCCATGATGCACCACGTCTCCATGACCCTAAGGCCACATGAGACGAGGTAGATCGACGGCATCACCGATGGGAGGCGGGGAAACCCTAAACGCCTGGGTACTTTTCTTTCTTTCTTGGGACGAAAGAAAATGCAATACATAATCAAAAATAATTTTGTTTGGTAATATGTTGATCGAGCTCGAGAGGGGTCGAGCATGATAGCTGCAAACTCAACACACCGAAAAGAACCTCGCCACATAAATACATGTGTAGTGAGCTGGAATTTCTTTTCTATGAGAGCATGCAGAGGTGTATCATAACTTTATAGAAGAAAAAGGAATGTGAACATTTACAAGAGACGTTTAGCAAGCATGCGAAGATGAGCAAAACGTCGTCACCCGCCCAACATAACTCAAACTAATTTCTCACGAAACAATTTACTCCTCCAACACCAACTTGTTTTCACTCATCCGAAAAATTAAGTCAATCAATTCGAATGTCGTACGCCGCACACATGGATTATCAAACACCCTAGCATCTTTTTGCTTCCAAAGAAGCCATCAAATGAGAGTAACCAAGGAATCGAAATCCCTATGATCCTTCTTTGGAAACTGACACCTTTTCGAGTACCCACAAAGTCTCCAAACAATTTGACGATGTAGGGCGGGTGACATTGGTGTTGAGAGCCCCAAAGCAACAATGCCAAAACTCTCTAGAAACCACACACTGCATCAAGATGTGGTCGCATTTTCCTCTTCCCAATGACAAACAAAACAACACGAGACATTGTCTTGTAAGCCATGCCACAATCTCCTATCCGATGTTGACAATAGATATTGCATGGCCAACCACATGATTTTTTTGCATTTTAATGGTGCCGAGCACTTACATATTCCTCTAGCATCGGAGAAGCGAACACAACCCTAACAAAGTGAACGGTAAACTAATCTCGCAGGGTACATTCCGGATGCCAACCAAGGCCAGGTACAAGCACCAGACCCTTCCTCATCTCTAGACGTAGCTCCGATGGCATGCCATGGTTTGTCATATTGCTCTCTTTCTCTCCTGCCTAGAAAACTATCCACAACTTCCGTACATCACCTATGATTGCAGAGCCCCTATTGGATGACACAAACTTTCCTCGCATGCTCCCCAACCTTAGCCACCACCAAAGGTGTGAGATTGTAACGCCCTCGATGCGGCTATATCTCCCACGTGTTGAAGCACGACTTAGAGGCATAACCGCATTAAAAGCAATGTCGCAAGTGAGATAATCTTCACAACAACCCATGTAATACATAATGGAAAGAGATACATAGTTGGCTTACACTCGCCACGTCACACAAATACATAAATAACATTACATTCATCCAAATACACTCAAGGTCCGACTACGGAACCAAAATAAAGATAAACCCCAAATGCAACATAGTCCCCGATCGCCCCAACTGGGCACCACTACTGATCATCTGGGAAAGACACGTAGTATCGTCCTGAGTCCTCATCAAACTCCCACTTGAGCTTAGTTGAATCTCTTGGAATGGTTTCATCGGTCCCTGCATCTGGTTTTGGAAGTAATCTGTGAGTCACGGGGACTCAGCAATCTCACACCCTCGCGATCAAGACTATTTAAGCTTATAGGAAGGGTAGAAGTATGAGGTGGAGCTGCAGCAAGTGACTAGCATATTTGGTGGCTAACATACACAAATGAGAGCGAGAAGAGAAGGCAAAGGCACGGTCGATGAACTATGATCAAGAAGTGATCCTAGGACAACCTACGTCAAACATTACTCCAACACCGTGTTCACTTCCCGGACTCCGCCGAGAAGAGACCATCATGGTTACACACACGGTTGATGTATTTTAATTAAGTTAAGTTTCAGGTTTTCTACAACCGGACATTAACAAATTCCCATCTGCCCATAACCGCGGGCACGGCTTTCGAAAGTTCAAACCCCTGCAGGGGAGTCCCAACTTAGCCCATCACAAGCTCTCACGGTCAATGAAGGATATTCCTTCTCCCAAGATAATCCGATCAGACTCGGCATCCCGGTTACAAGACATCTCGACAAAGGTAAAACAAGTCCAGCAACACCGCCCGAATGTGCCGACAAATCCCGATAGGAGTTGCACATATCTCGTTCTCATGGCACACTCAGATGAGACATCCTACGAGTAAAACCAACCCTCAAGTTGCCCCAAGGTGGCCCCGCAGTCTACTCGGTCAGACCAACACTCAGAGGAGCACTGACCCAGGGGGGGGGTTTAAATAAAGATGACCCTCGGGCTCCGGAAACCCAAGGGAAAAAGAGGCTAGGTGGCGAAAGGTAAAACCAATGTTGGGCATTGCTGGAGGAGTTTTATTCAAGGCGAACTGTCAAGGGGTTCCCATTATAACCCAACCGTGTAAGGAACGCAAAAATCCGGGAACATAACACCAATATGACGGAAACTAGGGCGTCAAGAGAGGAACAAAACACCAGGCATAAGGCCGAGCCTTCCACCCTTTACCAAGTATATAGGTGCATTAAGATAAACAAGATAATATGATGATATTCCAACAATAAACATGTTCCAACAAGGAACAAACTCCAATCTTCACCTGCAACTAGCAACGCTATAAGAGGGGCTGAGCAAAGCGGTAACATAGCCAAACAATGGTTTGCTAGGACATGGTGGGTTAGAGATTTGACATGGCAATTTGGGAGGCATGATAATCAAGTGGTAGGTATCGTAGCATAGGCATAGCAAAAGAGCGAGCATCTAGCAAGCAAAGATAGAACTGATTTCGAGGGTATGGTCATCTTGCCTCCAAAGTTCTCAGAGTTGTCTTGATCCTCGTAAGCATACTCAACGGGCTCCTCGATCATGTACTCGTCTCCCGGCTCTACCCAAGCAAGAACAACAAGCAAAAAGGAACACAATCAACCACGTGCAATGCTCAAGCAACATGATGCAAACATGGTGTGATATGCGGGATGCGATATGTGATGCATATGCATGATTTGCAAAGGAATGATTGAACCTGGCATCAACTTGGAAATCCAAAAGTGCCGCTAGAAAGATAAGTTGATTTCAGACGAAATCGATATAAAGATCACCGGAATCGGATGCACGGTTTGGAAATGGCAAGCAAAACAAATATGGCACCGATGTGCGATAATCAGCATGAGACCACCTAAATGCATCAAGATAAATAAGCTAATGCACTCAAATATGGAAACAAAATACATGGCAGGGATACACTCATGATGCTTGACAAAAGATGAACACTGGGCTACGGCTAATTCACTCAATAACAGGTCAAACAAGCATGACAAAAGAGCAAAAGATAACAGGTTTCAGACTTACTGAAATTATCAACAAGTCAGGAATTTAACATGAGGAAGCAATGTTTAGAGCACGATAACTACATGCTACAGGAACATATCATGGAAAAGCAAGGCATGGTATGAAGCTACTCAAAGCATACAACAAAAGTCCCTTACTGACCATAATCCAAAAGGGATCAGAAAATACAATTGCAACCACATGAATATAGCAATTATCGATAAAATATTCAGACTTAGTGAAAAACTGGAGCATGGCAAAACAGATAACGAGTAGGCATGTTTACGAGCTCGATGCACTCACTACGAGGAATTGCATGATAAACTAACTATACATCCAGCAAGTAGACATAGCATAGAAGCTAGACATGGCAAGAACAACAACATAGCATGCATGGATCAACAACAACAAGCAAGGCAAAATTGCTAAACATGTTAACAATCTGCCATGAACATTTTATAGCAAAAGTAGAGCTCGATTGACTCAAACTAAGGTGCTCCATAATTGCAAACAAAGACATGGATTGATAGAGCACAACATTATCTACAAAACATCCTTACTGATCATGCTCAAAAGAGGCACGAATCACTAGGAAACAACATCAACACATGGCATAAAAATAATGACAGGGCAGAGACTTAGAATATTTCTAAGTCCATGAAATCAGCATCATTGAGTAAGGTACTTTGCATGCTTGTGCTAGTCACCACAAGGATCACAAAAATACATGGTATACACCCCTGTAAAGATAACATGGCATACTTCAAAACACATGTAGAGCTCAGGATCATAGCATGCACACATTAATCATGACAAAAATGACAAAAGTGCATTTGCTGAAACAGATCTGAAACTATCATCACATAGCCATCTTCCAACAGCATTTCGGACATCAAGCTGAACTCAAATGAGAATGATGTAATGAGATGAAATGATGTACTCGTCGGGACGAACATTTTCATATGCTACACGCACGAATCAGAGCCATGGTGAGGAAGTTATGATGCGTCAAAGCATGCATAAAACTAGGGTTTCGGGGAGAAAAAGTCAACCGAGGTGGATCTGGATCTAGATCCAGATCGGGCGCGGAAATCGAGGTCGCCGGAAAACACTGTAGCTGATGGAGTTCGTCGCGGGGGATGAGGGAGGAGGCCGGATCCGGTCGTGGAGCTCTCCGTACCGAGGCAGCGGGGCGGCGCTGAGGCGATGGAGGTCGACGGCGGGGGTCGTCGCCGGCTTGGGCGGCGAGGGAAGCTCACCGGAGTCGAAGCTCTCCTCCGGCCGACGAGGAATGCGGCGGCCGGCCGGGGCGAAGTGTCGTCGGGTGCGGGGAAGAAGATGGCGGCGCACGCTGGGGTGGCTCGGCCCGGTCGGGCGGCGGGAGGGCCGGCCACGGGCCTTGCGGGCTGGTAGCGGAGGTGAGCTGTGCAGTGCCACGTGGCAGCCTGCCACTGGTGCGGGGCGGCGGCGCGACGTGTCCGGCCGGAAACAGACACGTCCGGCGTCGGCGCGAGCGGTTTTTAGGGTTTTGAAAGAGGAGATCCGGGATTTTCGGGGACGGACCTATTTATAGAGGTAGAGGGAGTTAGGAGATTCCAAATGATGTGCGGTTTTCGACCACGCGATCGTGATCGAACGATCTAGATGATGGAGAAGGTTTAGGTGGGTTTTGGGCCACTTTGGAGGGGTGTTGGGCTGTAACACACACGATGCCTTTTCGGTCCCTCGGTTAACCGTTGGAGTATCAAATGAAGTCCAAATGGTACGAAACTTGATAGGCGGTCTACCGGTAGTAAACCAAGGCCGCATGACAAGTCTCAGTCCAATCCGAAAACGTTTAACATCTGCACACGAAAAAGAGGTAGAAAGGGACACCGGAGGACATAGGAGCGTCAGAATGCAAAACGGACAACGGGGAAAATGCTTGAATGCATGAGACGAACACGTATGCAAATGCAATGCACATTATGACATGATGTGAGATGCATGACAAAGACAAAACAACACTGAGACAAAACCCGACAACGAGGGAATAACATAACTTAGTGCCGGAAATGGCAAGAGTTGGAATACAAATAAGGTAGGTTACACCCGGGGTGTTACAACACTCCATCACTACGAAAGGATCTCGTCCCGAGATTTAGGACTAGAAAAACTCCGGGTACTCAGAACGGAGGTGATCCTCGCGTTCCCAGGTGGCTTCATGGTCGAAATGATGTGACCACTTGACTTTCAGGAATTTGATGGACTTGTTGCGAGTATTGTGCTAAGTTTCTTCAAGAATAGCAACTGGGTGCTCACGATAAGACAAGTCTTCTTGGAGATCAATGTCTTCAAAGTTGACGGTGCGGCCAGGAGTCTTGAAACACTTGCGGAGCTGAGAGACATGAAACACGTCGTGCACATTTGCAAAGTTGGAGGGAAGCTCAAGTTGATAGGCGAGATCGCCTGTCTTGCTGATGATCTTGAAAGGACCCACGTATCTCGGGGCAAGCTTCCCTTTGATACCGAAGCGACGAGTACCTTTCATTGGAGAGACGCGGAGGTAGACATGGTCTCCGATCTTGAAAGCCAAGTCACGATGCTTGCTATCATAGTAACTCTTCTGGCGCGATTGCGCGGCTTTAAGATTATCACGATTGACTTTGCACATCTCTTCTGCCTCTGTGATCAAGTCATTACCAAGAAGTTGGCGTTCACCAGTCTCTGACCAGTTAAGAGGAGTACGACACTTCTTGCCATAGAGAATCTCGAACGGGGCCTTGCCCGAACTCGCTTGGAAGCTGTTGTTGTAGGAGAACTCGGCATATGGAAGACAATCTTCCCACTTAATACCGAAAGAAATGACGCAAGCCCTGAGCATATCTTCAAGAATTTGATTTACTCGCTCGACTTAGCCACTAGTTTGAGGATGAAAAGCCGCGCTGAAGAGAATGTTGGTGCCCATGGCCTTTTGAAAAGAATCCCAAAACTTAGAGGTAAAGATGCTACCACGATCTGAAGATATCAACTGCGGAATGCCGTGCAAAGAAACAATCCTGGAGGTATATAGCTCTGCCAACTGAGCTGCTGTGATAGATTCTTTGATAGGAAGAAAATGAGCCACTTTAGTGAGTTTGTCGATGACAACAAAGATATCATCATTGCCCCGCTTGGACTTTGGAAATCCAGTCACGAAGTCCATCTCAATATGGTCAAACTTCCATTCTAGAATGGCAAGAGGTTGGAGGAGACCAGCTGGTCGTTGGTGTTCTGCTTTCACTCTTCTGCAGACATCACATTCATTCACGAACTGAGCAATCTCGCGCTTCATTCGAGTCCACCAATACGACTGCTTTAGGTCGTGGTACATCTTTGTACTTCCAGGGTGGATAGAGAGGAGTGAATTGTGAGCTTCGTTCATAATGACTTTACGAAGGTCACCTTTAGGCACAACAATGTCATCCTTGAAGAATAGAGTATCCATGTCATCAAGACAATAGCACTTGTACTTGGGTTGACTCTTGGCAATCCCAATCTTCACCTTCTTCACCATAACATCAAGAATTTGAGCCTCGCGAATCTGATCTTCCAAAGTAGGAGAGACTTGAAGGTTGGCAAGGAAACCTTGAGGAACAACTTGAAGATTGAGATTACGGAAAGCTTCACAAAGCTCGGGTTGGTAAGGCTTGAGAATCAGACTGTTGCAGTAAGCCTTCCTGCTCAATGCGTCAGCAATAACATTGGCCTTGCTTGGAGTATATTCGATACTTGAATTATACTCTTGAATCATTTCGACCCAACGAGTCTGCCTGAGGTTGAGATTAGGCTGAGTGAAGATGTACTTGAGACTCTTATGATCAGTGAAGATGTCCACTTTTCGTCCCAATAAGAGATGTCTCCAAGTTAAAAGAGCATGGACAACTGCCGCCAACTCGAGGTCATGAGTGGGGTAGTTCTTTTCATTGGGCTTCAACTGGCGAGAGGTATAAGCCACAACTTTCTTCTCTTGCATCAACACTGCACCAAGACCTTGAAGGGAAGCATCACAGAAAACCTCGAACGGTTTGGATTCATCAGGAGGAGTCAGAACTGGAGCAGTGACTAACTTCTCTTTCAGGGTGTTGAAAGCGATGTCACAATCAGGCGACCAGACGTACTTCGCATGTTTCTGGAGAAGGTTGGAAAGAGACTTCGCGATCTTAGAGAAGTTCTCAACGAACCTTCGACAATAGCTTGCGAGCCCAAGGAAGTTGCGGAGTTGCTTCACATTCTGAGGTGGTTCCCAATTCACAATTGCAGACACCTTCTCAGGATTCACCGCTATGCCCTTGGCAGAAATGATATGCCCAAGGTAGAGAACCTCATCGAGCCAAAACTCGCACTTTGAAAACTTTGCGTAGAACTGATGTTCTCTGAGTTTATCGAGCACCAAACGCAAGTGCTTGGCATGATCCTCCTTGTTCTTAGAAAAGACCAAAATGTCATCGAGGTAGACCAAGACAAAGTCATTTGTGTAGGCGTTGAAGATGAAATTCATCATGCGAGAGAATGTTGGTGGAGCGTTGACGAGGCCAAAAGACATGATAGTGTATTCATATGAACCATAGCTTGTTCTGAATGCTGTCTTGGGGATATCTTGTTCACGAATGAGAATCTGATGATAGTCCATACGGAGATTAAGCTTGGAGAATACTTGAGCACCTTTGAGTTGTTCAAACAGCTCATTGATGTTGGGAAGTGGGTACTTGTTCTTTATAGTCTTCTTGTTCAATGGACGGTAGTCGACACAGAGTCGGTCCGTTCCATCCTTCTTCTTCACAAAAAGAACTCCACAACCCCACGGAGAAGAACTAGGTCGGATGAGACCCATTCACTCTTGAATATCGAGTTGCTTCTTCAGCTCCTTCAACTCTTCAGGTCCAAGCTTGTAAGGACGTTTGCAAACAGGTTCCGTGCCAGGCTCAAGATCAATGACGAATTCAACTGGCCAGTGCGGAGGCATTCCTGGAAGCTCTTCTGGAAAGACGTCTTGATATTCGCAAACGACTGGAATTTGAGAGATGGCGTCCAGCTCGCCCTTCTCATTGAGAGAAAACAGACGGATGGTATCATCCCTTGCGGCAAAGACAATTACATTCTTAGACGAATGAGTCAATTGAATCTGCCTGGCAGCACAATCAAGGTGAGCCTTGTGCTTAGAAAGCCAATCCATTCCGAGAATAAGATCAATATCCGAGTTACCAAGAACCACTGGAGAGGACAGAAACTTATAGTCGCCCAACGTGATAGAGACATCGGGAGCAACCAAACTAGAAGTCAAAAGCTTGCCGGGAGAAACAACTTGCATTACTTTGGGCATAACCTCAGTGTCAACATTGTGCTTCGATGCAAATGGGAATGACAAAAAAGAATGCGATGCACCAGTATCAAAAAGTACTTTTGCAGGAACATCGTTAACAGGAAGGTTACCCATAATCACATCTGACAAGTCCTCTGCCTGAGCTACGTTCAACAAGTTGACCTTGGCGTGCTTGGGATTATTCTTGACCACTGCGGTACTGGTAGATCTCACAGGAGGAGGAGGAGCAGGAAGACGCCTCTGAATGAAGCATTTGTTGGCATAGTGACCCTTCTGCTGACACTTGTTGCACGTGACCTCCAAGAGAGGACAGTGATACGGAGCACTTGATCTTGGAGCATGAGACAAAGTCTTGTTCTGAAAGCCAGGGTTGGATGGGTGGGAAGATCCATTGCCACCTTTGCTCTTCTGCTGATAAGGCTGACGGAACGGAGGAGGAGGCAGCCAATACTTTTGTTGCTTAGAAGCCACTTGAGTTGAGGAAGAAGGAGTTGCATCCCTGACTCGCTTCTTGGAAGCATCGCACTTGAGTTGAGCAGTCTCTTGCTTCATTGCCATATTGTAGAACTCATCGTACTTCTTCGGCTCAAAAAGGACAAGAGCTAGTTGGAGATTTTCTCTGAGGCCACCCCTGAACTGATATATCATGCTCTTCTCGTCAGGGATGTCTTGCTTAGCGAAACAAGCGAGCCTCTGGAACAGAATGTTATACTGGTAAACAGACAAGCTGCCTTGCTTCAGGTTGCGGAATTCCTCACGCTTGCTTTCAACAACACTCTGAGGAATGTGATGAGCTTCGAAGTCTTGACGGAAATCATCCTAGGTAATCACACGGCCTCCTCTGGAATCTTTGTATTGCTGAAACCATTCTGCAGCTTGGTCTTTGAGTTGGAAGGAGGCAAACTTGACAAAGTCCTCAGGCCTGACGTTGCTGCACTCGAAATGCTTGCAGATATCCACGAGCCAATCATCAGCGTCTGAGGCCTCGACACAGTTGCTGAAGGTCTTTGGCTAATTAGCGAGGAACTGGTTGAGTGTAGCAAACTGATTCTAATTGTTGCCATGGCCATGATTCCCTTGGTTGCGCTCTTGCAAGAGTTGCATGATCAGCTGCGTGTTTGCATTGGTAGCGGCCATCACAGCTTGCCATGCCTCCGGAGGTGGAGGTGGTGGTGGCGGATCAGGATTCGGAGTCGTGCGCGTTGGAGGAGCCATCCTGAAGAGGGTGACATCCGTTAGCATCTTGACAGACAAATATTGAAGCTGAATCAAATGGATTGAAATTGCAACATATAGTCTTCACATCCGAACAAAATGAACAAATGCATTCCAATTGAAATGGTCACATTTCCATAAATTGAGAAGCCACTTAGATAGAGGTAGAAGAATAAAACAACAAGGTACGGACATGAACAAATACTTGGTAAGGATTACCCAATCACAAACCAAATATCCACGGAAGAAATACTAGAGCTACATGAATTCCCACCTATGAAACTCCCGAACCTTTCCGCTTATGCAATCAGGTGTTGGGGATACAGGGGAAGCATAATATCTCACCCAAAGCTAGCAAATCCTACATCCAACTGTATCCATCCTTCAACACATAACCAAGAAACCTTCGGAAATCATTTACCTCAACCTTCGAAAAGCATCCGTTATACAAGTTATGGTAATACTCCCGGACTCCCGCCCCAGTACTAGGTGGCGTCGAGGTTATCTCACCAACAACTGCATAAAAGAGATTTTCGATGTCAGCGAAACTCAGGTATTCCAGAATCTCAACGATAAAATTGTGACGACAACACCTCGGAGCTCAACTCCCCGGGACACTGCCACAACCCCTAAATGTCAGGAGGCACCAAGAACAATGTTCTCATCACAAAACCATCGGAACGATTCCAAGATACCCCCGTGATCCTAAATTTTTTTAGTGAAATTTGAGAAGAGAAGAGTCAAAACTCTACGTCAGGATGCCTCACCAGAGCGACGAAGGGACTGAGGAGTAAAAAGAAGTCCTACTCTCCGATATATATAATTCCTAAATGACTCAAAACATTTTTCTAGACTCAACAACGCCAACGATTCGATCAAGCAGGGGGCTCCTAAGGTCGGGTAAGGCTCTGATACCAACTTGTAATGCCCTCGATGCGGCTATATCTCCCACGTGTCGACGCACGACTTAGAGGCATAACCGCATTGAAAGCAATGTCGCAAGTGAGGTAATCTTCACAACAACCCATGTAATACATAATGGAAAGAGATACATAGTTGGCTTACACTCGCCACGTCACACAAATACATAAATAACATTACATTCATCCAAATACACTCAAGGTCCGACTAAGGAACCAAAATAAAGATAAACCCCAAATGCAACATAGTCCCCGATCACCCCAACTGGGCACCACTACTGATCATCTGGGAAAGACACGTAGTATCGTCCTGAGTCCTCATCGAACTCCCACTTGAGCTTAGTTGAATCTCCTGGAATGGTTTCATCGGTCCTTGCATCTGGTTTTGGAAGTAATCTGTGAGTCACGGGGACTCAGCAATCTCACACCCTCGCGATCAAGACTATTTAAGCTTATAGGAAGGGTAGAAGTATGAGGTGGAGCTGCAGCAAGCGACTAGCATATTTGGTGGCTAACATACACAAATGAGAACGAGAAGAGAAGGCAAAGGCACGGTCGATGAACTATGATCAAGAAGTGATCCTAGGACAACCTACGTCAAACATTACTCCAACACCGTGTTCACTTCCCGGACTCCGCCGAGAAGAGACCATCACGGTTACACACGTGGTTGATGCATTTTAATTAAGTTAAGTTTCAGGTTTTCTACAACCGGACATTAACAAATTCCCAACTGCCCATAATCGTGGGCACGGCTTTCGAAAGTTCAAATCCCTGCAGGGGAGTCCCAACTTAGCCCATCACAAGCTCTCACGGTCAACGAAGGATATTCCTTCTCCCAAGATAATCCGATCAGACTCGGCATCCCGGTTACAAGACATATCGACAAAGGTAAAACAAGTCCAGCAACACCGCCCGAATGTGCCGACAAATCCCGATAGGAGTTGCACATATCTCGTTCTCAGGGCACACTTAGATGAGACGTCCTACGAGTAAAACCAACCCTCAAGTTGCCCCGAGGTGGCCCCGTAGTCTACTCGGTCGGACCAACACTCAGAGGAGCACTAGTCGAGGGGGGTTTAAATAAAGATGACCCTCGGGCTTCGGAAACCCAAGGGAAAAAGAGGCTAGGTGGCGAATGGTAAAACCAATGTTGGGCATTGCTGGAGGAGTTTTATTCAAGGCGAACTGTCAAGGGGTTCCCATTATAACCCAACCGTGTAAGGAACGCAAAAATCCGGGAACATAACACCGACATGACGGAAACTAGGGCGGTAAGAGTGGAACAAAACACCAGGCATAAGGCCGAGCCTTCCACCCTTTACCAAGTATATAGGTGCATTAAGATAAACAAGATAATATGATGATATCCCAACAATAAACATGTTCCAACAAGGAACAAACTTCAATCTTCACCTGCAACTAGCAACGCTATAAGAGGGGCTGAGCAAAGCGGTAACATAGCCAAACAACAATTTGCTAGGACATGGTGGGTTAGAGGTTTGACATGGCAATTTGGGAGGCATGATAAGAAAGTGGTAGGTATCTTAGCATAGGCATAGCAAAAGAGCAAGCATCTAGCAAGCAAAGATACAAGTGATTTCGAGGGTATGGTCATCTTGCCTGCAAAGTTCTCAGAGTTGTCTTGATCCTCGTAAGCATACTCAATGGGCTCCTCGATCACGTACTCGTCTCCCGGCTGTACCCAAGCAAGAACAACAAGCAAAAAGGAACACAATCAACCACGTGCAATGCTCAAGCAACACGATGCAAACATGGTATGATATGCGGGATGCGATATGTGATGCATATGCATGATTTGCAAAGGAATGATTGAACCTGGACTCAACATGGAAATCCAAGAGTGCCACTGGAAAGAGAAGTTGATTTCGGTCGAAATCGATATAAAGATCACCGGAATTGGATGCACCGTTTGGAAATGGGAAGCAAAACAAATATGGCACCGATCTGCGATAATCAGCACGAGACCACCTAAATGCATCAAGATAAATAAACTACTACACTCAAACATGGCAACAAAATACATGGCAGGGATCCACTCATGATTCTTGACAAAAGATGAACACTGAGCTATAGCTAATTCACTCAATAACAGGTTCAAACAAGCATGGCAAAAGAGCAAAAGATAACAGGTTTCAGACTTAGTGAAATTATCAACAAGTCAGGAATTTAACATCAGCAAGCAATGTTTAGAGCACGATAACTACATGCTACAGGAACATATCATGACAAAGCAAGGCATGGCATACAACAAAAGTCCCTTACTGACCATAATCCAAGAGGGATCAGAAAATATAATTGCAACCACATGAACATAGCAATTATCGATAACAGATTCAGACTTAGTGAAAAACTAGAGCATGGCAAAACAGATAACGAGTAGGCATGTTTACGAGCTCGATGCACTCACTACGAGGAATTGCATGATAAACTAAGCATACACCCAGCAAGTAGACATAGCATAGAAGCTAGACATGGCAAGAACAACAACATAGCATACATGGATCAACAACAACAACAAGCTCGGCAAAATTGCTAAACATGTTAACAATCTGCCAGGAACATTTTATAGCAAAAGTAGAGCTCGATTGACTCAAGCTAGGGTGCTCCATAATTGCAAACAAAGTCATGGATGGATAGAGCACAACATTATCTACAAAACATCCTTACTGATCATGCTCAAAAGAGGCACGGGTCACTAGGAAACAACATCAACATATGGCATAAAATAATGACACGGCAGAGACTTAGAATATTTCTAAGTCCCTGAAATTAGCATCATTGAGTAAGCTACTTTGCATGCTTGTGCTAGTCACCACAAGGATCACAAAAATAGATGGCATACACCCCTATAAGATAACATGACATACTTCAAAACACATGTAGAGCTCAGGATCATAGCATGCACACATTAATCATGGCAAAAATGACAAAAGTGCATTTGCTGAAAGGATCTGAAACTATCATCACATAGCCCTCTTCCAACAGCATTTCGGGCATCAAGATGAGCTCAAATGAGAATGATGTAATGAGATGTAATGATGTACCCGTTGAGACGAATATTTTGATATGCTACACGGACGAATCGGAGCCACGATGAGGAAGTTATGATGTGTCAAAGCATGCATAAAACTAGGGTTTCGGGGAGAAAAAGTCAACCGAGGTGGATCTAGATCTGGATCCAGATCGGGCGCGGAAACCGAGGTCACCGGAAAACACTGTAGCTGTCGGAGTTCGTCGTGGGAGATGAGGGAGGAGGCCGGATCCGGTGGTGGAGCTCGCCGGACCGAGGCGGCGGGGCGGCGCTGAGGCGATGGAGGTTGACGGCGGGGGTAGTCGCTGGCTCGGGCGGCGAGGGGAGCTCGCCGGAGTCAGAACTCTCCTCCGGCCGACGAGGAACGTGGCGGCCGGCTGGGGCGAAGTGGCGTCGGGCGCGGGAAAGAAGATGGCGGCGCGCGCTGGGGTGGCTCGGCCCGGTCGGGCGGCGGGAGGGCCGGCCACGGGCCTTGCGGGCTGGCGGCGGAGGTGACCGCTGCGGTGCCACGTGGCAGCCTGCCACTGGTGCGGGGCGGCGCGCGACGTGTCCGGCCGGAAACGGACACGTCCGGCGGCGGCGCGAGCGGTTTTTAGGGTTTTGAAAGAGGAGATCCGGGATTTTCGGGGAGGGACCTATTTATAGAGGTAGAGGGAGCTAGGAGACTCCACATGAGGTGCGGTTTTCGGCCACGCGATCGTGATCGAACGATCTAGATGATGGAGGAGGTTTAGGTGGGTTTTGGGCCACTTTGGAGGGGTGTTGGGCTGCAACACACACGAAGCCTTTTCGGTCCCTCGGTTAACCGTTGGAGTATCAAACGAAGTCCAAATGGTACGAAACTTGACAGGCGGTCTACCGGTAGTAAACCAAGGCCACATGACAAGTCTCGGTCCAATACGAAAACGTTTAACACCCGCACACGAAAAAGAGGTAGAAAGGGACACCGGAGGACATAGGAGCGCAGGAATGCAAAACGGACAACAGGGAAAATGCTCGAATGCATGAGACGAACATGTATGCAAATGCAATGCACATGATGACATGATGTGAGATGCATGACAAAGACAAAACAACACTGAGACAAAACCCGACAACGAGGGAATAACATAACTTAGTGCCGGAAACGGCAAGAGTGGGAATACAAATAAGGTAGGTTACACCCGGGGTGTTACAGAGATCCACCATGACAAGACCATTGATCCATCTATTTGTCTAGAACTACACTTCTGGACCACATCCCATTTTTATCTAGGGACAAGATGTTGAACATCCTGCAAGATGCTTCATCCAGCACCATGGAAATACCCTACCAAGGTCACTTGGCTTGCATCCTATTGAGCCATTCCCAGCGAACCCATGCATTCCCAGTGAGCTGGAATTTTAATATCATTGTTCCGCACAAGTTTTTTTCAAAGTGGCCGGCCTATCATATGCTTTAGCTTTTCGTTTAAGAATGACAATCAAGTCGATTCGACTTAGGTAGATGCATTATAGTCTATGCTCCTGCTCCATGAACTAGGCGACAAGCGACATCCATCGATCTATCCTGCTACCCTCCACCGTATTTGAGGGTTCCCTCTCCCTTCACCTGTCACTTCGATGATGGTAGGGTGGGACCCCAAGGCTTTGATCCGGTGGTGGTAGGGTTAGGAATACAAAATCAATTCAATGGTGACATGATGATGATGATGTCAATGTCGGCATGGAATAAAGTCTTTCCGCCTCGCCCTCGTTCCAATGTAGTTTCTTCGTATCCTTAGGAGGCTTGTGGAAGATGGTGTGATCGCGGATTTGGTCCTCTCGGTTTGCCATTTTTCTGCAGGTTTGTCTCGGTCACGTTGTACTATGGAGCGAACAACTTGGTTACGTGTCTTGATTCTCTGTCTCCAGGTCGAACCGAAGAAGGTTGGCCAGCCTTGGCCTCGCCGAGGAGTGTGTAAGATTTGTGTTCCCCAACTCCGTCTGCCAGAATTAGTGCACTCTACATGCCCTCTCCAGGGTTTTCTTCTCTAGCGCGATGATTTTCTACACAGATTGCGGCCTCCATCGTTTACTGGTCTACATCGATGACTTTTCAGTCACTACTTCTACAGGCTCCTTGGTTTAAAAAAGTTTGGTCTAGTAAGACCAAGGCTCAAAGGTGGCAGCGAGCTTTGCTCACAACACGCCTTCAGTGGATGTAGGAGGAAGAAGACTCCGACACCCTCAATGATTTTGATGTATATGTTCAGTTTTCTATAATGGTGTTTTTTGAAGGGTTTATGGTACTTAATATATGGTCTTTTGCCAGAAAAATAAACAACATAAGTAGTGACTAGAAGCAGCTAATCATAACACAAGGTGACTACTCCTTGGCTTGTGCAGTTGTGTTATACTGGCTTCACAAAACTTTGTGGGACTGTCGTGTCCTTATGAGTTTGTAATTTTTATCATGAGTAGTAGGTCCAATTTACAAGTATGTTGTTGGCAGGCCATATTTTGTTAATAAGCCTTTGAATTTATATTAAAAGCTTTAATTGATACAAGTTATCCCCAAAACAAGCTAGGTTCCTAGAGAGATAGACAAATTCAATCCCCAACACGAGCCATAGGCGTGCTGCCGCAGCAGCTCCATCGCTGGAGCCGGCATGACTTTGTATCCTACAGTCGAGAAGTCTTCATGCTAAGGTCCAGCTGGAGCAATGCCCCGGAGAAGAAGCCATCATCGTATAAGCCTTGTGTAGATCGAAACCCAGAGCCAAACTATCTTCCAAATAACACTCCATTATCGAAAAAATCTCATGAATAACACTTCCACCACCTTCGCAATGTCAGAGAGAACACCATTGCAACAGAGAGGGAGCACGAACCACCAAAGAGCGATCTACCGCATTAGGAAAACATTCAAGGGACGAAAGAAGGCGATAAACTCGTCTCCCACAAAAACGGTTGAGTGAACACACCCCGATCCCCAAGGGCCGGTCTTCCCTCGTGGAAGCCACTGCATGCCCACAACACTAGAGCTGCAAAGAACAAAAAGAAGTTGACCATTAACTTGAGACCAATACGAAGATACATGAAGCGCCCATGCATAGTGGTAGAGGCATGAGTTTTGATTTGGGTGTTAGTATTCTAATTTAATTATAGGATTGGTTTAGAGTTATGAGCTCTGCTTTCGCAAATAATTTCACTCATGCCCGTGTATATCAGAAGAACCAGGGACGACGTAGACACTGTTTCCCAAATCCAATAACAAAAACCGAGATAACCACAACTTATGTGGGAAATCCGAAGAATACTTATACATTATCGTCATCGCTACCACGAGAGGCAATGCCTTTTTTACAACCGAAGGCCCAACTAAGATACCAGACTATGAAATGTAGATGGAAACAAAGTCATGAGGTTCTCTTCCATGTCGCTGTTATCAGAGTAGCCGGTGAGGTGAAGGAACCCGGTGACACGGAGTCCGGGGCGTTGCCCTCAGCTGTGGCGGCTACGTTTCATGAGCAACACTCTATATCATAACATAACTGGTTTTTAATGGAATCTACATTTAGGTGTAGAGAAGGGCAATCAAGCGGGTGCTTTACTGGTTTTGAATTTAAATTCATGATTGGTGCGATTTCTAGCGCGTGCACAAGATTAGTGGATTTAAAATATTTAGCTCTCAAGATGGTGGCACATAAAGATTCAGGATTATCAAGAAGACGCCACGCTTGTTTAGCTAATAGCGCCAGGTTGAAGCAGTGTACATCTCGAAAGCCCACATTTTGGGCATAGAGAAGCACCCGTGTATATCACGAGCAATACTCTATATCACTCCTCGCAAAAACACACACACAATCTATATCATAACATAACCGGTTTTTAATGGAGCCCACATTTAGGTGTAGAGAAGGGCAATCAAATGGGTGCTTTACCGGTTTTGAATTAAATTCATGATGGGTGCGATTTCTAGCGCGTGGAGAAGATTAGTGGATTTAATCATCGGTTCCCGTGTGCATCTTCTCCATGCAATCGCATAAATCATACTACAGCTTTTTATCTTTTCTAAAAACAAAATTGCAAATAAGAGTATCTGCTCATACAGTTTCTTCGCATCCTCAGGAGGCTTAACGGTGTGATCTCGGATTTGGTTCTCTCGGTTTGGCATTTTGTCCGCAAGTTTGTCTTGGTCGTGCCGTACTGTGGAGCGGACAACTTGGTTAAGTGTCTTGATTCTTCGTCTCTAGTTACAACTGAAGAAGGTTGGCCAGCCTTGGACACATTGAGGACTGTGTAAGATTTGTGTTCCCCAACTCCGTCTGCCAGAATTAGTGCACTCTGCATGCTCTCTCTGGCATTTTCTTCTCTGAGGTGATGATTTTCTACACAGATTGTGGCCTCCAACGTCTTCTGGTCTACACCGGTGACTTTTCGGTCACTGCTTCTAGAAGCTCCTTGGTTTAAACAAGTTTGCTCTCGTAAGACCAAGGCAGGTGGCAACGGGATTTGCTCACAACACGCCTTCAGTGGATGTAGGAGGAAGAAGACTTCGACACCGTCGGTGATTTCGATGTATATATTCAGTTTTCTATAATGGTGTTTTTTGAAGGGTTCATGGTACTTAATATATGGTCTTTTGCCAAAACAATAAACAACAGAAGTAGTGACTAGAAGTAACTAATCATAAACAAGGTGACTACTCCTTGACTTGTGCAGTTGTGTTATACCGGCTTCACAAAACTTTGTGGTTTGTTGTGTCCTTATGAGTTTGTAATTTTTATCATGAGTATGTCCAGTTTACAAGTATGTTGTTGCCAGACCATATTTTGCGAATAAGCCTTCGAATTTATATTAAAAACTTTAATTGATACAAGTTATCCTCAAAACAAGTCAGGTTACTAGAGAGATAGACAAATTTAGACCCCAGCACGAGCCACAGCCGCGCTACCGCTGCAGCTCCATCATTGGAGCCGGCATGCCACTGTATCCTACGGACGAGGTCTTCATGCTAAGGTCTAGTTGGAGCAACGCCTCGGAGATGAAGCCACCATCATATAAGCCTTGTGTAGATCGAAAACCCAGAGCCAAACCATTTCCAAATAACACTCCATTATCGAAAAAAATCTCATGAATAACCCTTCCACCACCTTCGCAATGCCGTCAAAGAGAACACCATTGCGACAGAGAGGGAACACGAACCACCAAAGAGCGATCTACCGCATTAGGAAAACATTCAAGGGACAAAAGGAGGCTATAAACTCGTCTCCCATAAAAACGGTTAAGGGAACACACGCCAATCCCCAAGGGTCGGTCTTGCCTAGTCGAAGCCACTGCATGCCCACAACACTTGTGCTGGAAATAACAGAAAGAAGTTGACCATTAACTTGAGATCAATACGAAGATACATGAAGCACCCTTGCATAGTGGTCGAGGCATGAGTTTTGATTTGGGTGTTAGTATTCTAATTTAATTATAGGATTAGTTTAGAGTTATGAGCTCTGCTTTCCCAAATAATTTTGCTCATGCCCGTGCATATCAGAAGGACCAGGGACGACGTAGACACTGTCTCCCAAATCCAATAACGAAGATAACCACAACTTATGTGGGAAATCCGAAGAATACTTATACATTATCGCCATCGCTAGACAAGAGGCAATGCCTTTTTTTTACAACCGAAGGCCCAACTAAGATACCAGACTATGAAATGTAGATGGAAACAAAGTCATGAGGTTCTCTTCCATGGCGCGGTCGTCAGAGTAGCCAGTGAGGTGAAGGAACCCAGTGACACGGAGTCGGGGCATTGCTCTCACCAGTGACTACGTTTCATGAGCAACACTCTATATCACAACATAACCGGTTTTTAATGGAATCTACATTTAGGTGTAGAGAAGGGCAATCAAGCAGGTGCTTTGCCGGTTTTGAATTAAAATTCGTGATGGGTGCGATTTCTAGCGCGTGGAGAAGATTAGTGGATTTAATCATTGGTTCCCGTGTGCATCTTCTCCATGCAATCGCATAAATCATACTAGAGCTTTTTATCTTTTCTAAAAACAAAATTGCAAATAAGAGCATCTGCTCATACCGTTTTCTTTTCATAGCTGCAATACTAGTTTTCAGTTATTGGGGGCGACAGGGTCTTGTGCAACGCAGAAGGAGATAATAATTCGTGACGGAAAGCGACAAAAGCCCCCCATATGCAAATGCTATGGCCAGTCAGGCCAGGCAGGTGGCGCTGCGCACCAAACCGGCGCCAGCCATCCACATAAACAAACCCACACACCCACACACCAGACGGGGGAGACTGAAAGCAAACGGAGGCCAAGCCGCTTCTCCGATTGATTTCGTTCCATCATCATCATCTCACACAGCCAAAAGACCGCGACGCGCCCCTCTCCTCGCTCCCGTCCCCCTCGCGATTTGATTCGCCTCCCCACCTCCCGTTCCGCTGCCCCATGCCGCCCGCCCGCCCCCTGCGCGCCGACTCCTCTTGACCCCGTCCCCGGCGACGACGCCGCCGCCGCCGCCATGGCCGTTGATTCCGACAGAGGTATTGCTCCACTGATCCCTTTGGTTTGGCTTGGTCTGATCGGGCCCTTCTGTGGTGATCCTTACTTGTGCTGTGTTGGGTGGGCGCAGGGGAGGGGGATTTGGAGATTGGGTTGGCGTCGCCGGGGTCGGAGGGAGGAGGGGTCTCGCCCGTCGCCCCAGGCCGCCGGGCGCTCGAGTCCTGCCTCTCCGGGAAGCGCCTCGACCAGTCGCCGTCGCCGTCGCGGGCGGTCAGGCGCCCCGCGCTAGTCATGTCCAGCTCCGGGAAGCGCCTCGACCAGTCGCCCTCGCCCTCGCGCCCGGCGCTGGTCATGTCCCGCTCCAGCAACCGCCTCGACCAGCCGCCCGGCCGCCCGGTGCTGGCCATGTCCCGCTCCAGCAACCGCCTCGACCACTCGCCGGCGTCGTCCTCGTCCCCGACGCCCGCGAAGGGCCCGGCGCTCGTCATGTCCGGCTCCAGCAAGCGGCTGGAGCAGTCGCTCGCGTCCCCGTCCCCGTCGCCCAAGGCCGGGGCCGCGGCGCCGCCCGTGCTGGTGCTCTCCAACTCCGGAAAGCGGATGGACCAGGCGGGCCGGAAGAAGTACGTCAAGCAGGTCACGGGCCGGCACAACGACACGGAGCTCCACCTCGCCGCGCAGCGCGGGGACCTCGACGCCGTGCGCCAGATCATCGTCGAAATCGACGCGCAGATGACCGGGACTGGCGAGGAGTTCGACAGCGAGGTGGCGGAGATCCGCGCCGCCGTGCTCAACGAGCCCAACGAGGTCGGGGAGACCGCGCTGCTCATCGCAGCTGAGAAAGGGTTCATCGACGTCGTCCTCGAGCTGCTCAATCACTCTGACAAGGAGAGCCTTGCGAGGAAGAACAAATCAGGATTCGATGCTCTGCATGTCGCTGCAAAGGAAGGCCACCGAGGTGAGCACTCACAAACACTTCAATACTAAACCACTTCTGATTGTTCATATCTTTCTTTACATGGGAACACGGGAGCTTTGGACCTTGTTTGTGTCTAGACTAGAATCTCATAGTTTGCATGAAGAAAGGGTTTTATGGATTCCTAAGTTAATTGATCGCCATGGTTTTATGGGTCTAGCCAAGGTTTTATGTGTTTTTAATCTACTCTTTGATCAATCTCCATGGATCCTATTGTTGTTAGTTTTGCAGTGCTGAAATTGACCTGCTCTGTATGATAACTGCGGTGTGTCATTGCCTACACAAGCTAATTAATGAACAAGTATTAGTCCAACATTCATGCTGTTTCATCTTTACTCCATATTTCTGTGGTATTTATATGAAGAAAGATGGACATCTAACACTGCTTGTAGATATTGTGAAGGTACTCCTGGACCATGATCCATCCCTTGGGAAGACGTTTGGCCAATCAAATGTGACTCCTCTGATAACTGCGGCGATTAGAGGCCACCTCGAGGTAGTGAACCTTTTGCTGGAGCGAGTTTCTGGGTTGGTTGAACTATCAAAGGCAAACGGAAAGAATGCATTGCATTTCGCTGCCCGTCAGGGGCATGTTGAAATAGTTAAGTCTTTGCTAGTCAGTGAAGCTCAGCTTGCTCGGAAGACTGATAAGAAAGGACAGACCGCTTTGCATATGGCGGTTAAAGGAACAAGCGCTGCAGTTGTTAGAGCACTCGTGAATGCTGATCCGGCCATAGTTATGCTACCTGACAAAAATGGCAACTTAGCTTTGCATGTTGCCACCAGGAAGAAAAGATCAGAGGTATTCTTCTGCCATGTTAAATCTTGTGCGCAAAACGCAATAATTTTCTTCTCGTGTCTCACAAACTGGTGTCTGTTGCAGATTGTGAATGAGCTTCTGCTTCTTCCGGACATGAACGTGAATGCACTGACTAGGGATCGCAAGACTGCATTCGACATAGCAGAGGGTCTTCCATTATCAGAGGAGTCTGCGGATATAAAGGATTGTTTATCCCGTGCTGGTGCAGTGAGAGCAAATGATCTGAACCAGCCTCGGGATGAGCTGAGAAAAACAGTGACTGAGATCAAGAAGGACGTACACACTCAACTTGAGCAAGCCAGAAAAACCAACAAAAATGTGCATGGCATAGCAAAGGAGCTGAGGAAGCTCCACAGGGAGGGCATCAACAATGCAACAAACTCTGTCACAGTTGTGGCTGTGCTCTTCGCCACAGTTGCATTTGCTGCGATATTCACGGTGCCAGGCGGCAACGACGACCATGGTGTAGCAATTGTTGTGCATGCGGTATCCTTCAAGGTGTTCTTCATCTTCAATGCCATCGCCTTGTTCACATCATTAGCAGTAGTGGTGGTCCAGATAACACTTGTTAGGGGCGAGACCAAAGCAGAGAGGCGAGTTGTGGAGGTGATCAACAAGTTGATGTGGCTGGCTTCTGTATGCACCACGGTGGCATTCATATCCTCCTCTTACATAGTGGTGGGTCGGCACTTCAAGTGGGCGGCGCTGCTGGTGACCCTCATCGGCGGGGTGATCATGGCCAGTGTGCTCGGCACGATGACATACTATGTGGTGAAGTCCAAGCGCACGCGGTCGATTAGGAAGAAGGTGAAGTCAACAAGGCGGAGCGGCTCAAACTCATGGAACCACAACTCGGAGTCAGATTCCGAGATAGACCGGATATACGCCATATGAGGGTGATCTCCGGTCTTCTATGGATCCTCAGTGTTTTCGGCGGCGCCAGACGACACGGATGTAAAAAGAAAGGTGGGATGGCACTCAATATGAACAGCTTTCACCCTCCAGGTGCCAAGGGTTTTACCGTATACATTCCAATAAGCTGGTGTTCCTGGATCGTTAGGAGGAGCCAGGACGCGACGGTCGTGTTGTATACATCTTCTACAGATAGATTGTGATCATCAGAATATGCATGCAGCCTGTGCTGTGCTCCCTATGCATGGCTGGCTGGCTGGCCTTCATAAAATTTCTCTCAGCCTTTTTCTGTACCTTTTGTTAATATGCTGTGGTAGCAGAATGGTCGGTATGTGTACTTAGCACTTTGTACCTTGTATTTCATCTGATAGCTGAGAAGGTTCTAGAAGCTTCTAGTGAAGTCTGGCGATTGCCTCCTTGCTGCTCTCTTTTTCACGGCACGTGAGAACTGCCAAGATTTTCCATGATCTCTTCCACAGGACAGGACAAACCTGGAGTGGTAGTGATAACAGTGTAACACGAACAAGTCGCCTGCAATAGAGACGGGGCGATCAAGACGTGGGGTAGGAAAGCTTGACCTGGCGAGTCGTGCGTGAGAGTGAAACCGCATGCTTGCGGGCCGGTGGGTGGAGAAACGTCACGGAGGCAATATTAGGTGGTTTTCCTGCGATCAGATAACCGTGGCGCCTCAGCTCATTTGACTTGTGATCTGGGGTCGCGGCCGTCTGCTCAAGTCAGTCCCTGCCACCACATGATTAACTTTGATCAGCTCGGCAAGTTGAAGGGTCACTTAAGTTGCTGCATTGAAAGTTGAAACTCCTTCAGTGGCTGCCACACACCGTACATTTCAGAAAGGCTCAGAAGAAGAAAGCCCGCAGCGACAAAAGCATCGAAGGATTTTTTGGAGGCTAAAGAGAGGAGGCCTTTGCTTTACACTTGTTGTGGTCTGGTCTTTCTTTTCTTTACTTCGTGCTTAAGTTCATGGGGGCGGATGGGAGCTCAAGGAGGAGGAGGCTGGTACGGTGGTGCGCCACCACCGATCCAGCCGAAGATTTCACTTTGTTTGGGGCTTTACGCATATACGGATCTTGCAAAGATCACATATAAAAGGGTATAGGCCGCGTCTTGGAGAGTATAAAACCCTTGCGCTCTTTTCTTTAGTTCATGGAAAAGTTGTTCTCCCGGCCTCCACATTTGGAGATGCCCTTGCAAAGTTTAGCTCCGCTAAATTTTACAACGAAAGAAAACTTCAGCTTCTTGTGGCCTTCTACAAATATATGGCACGCCAATTTGACGTGTTATCGGGATAAAAAGAAGCAAAAGATAAAAGCAACAACACTAATGTTTGCTATTATGAATCATTGTAATTGTATTTTTGCATGAATGTTTATATTATTTTGTGCAACTCATAAATGGAACGACTTTTCAATGAAAAACCCATAGATTCATAGTGCTGTGTTCACCATGTATTTATTTACTCTGGTTTTTGAAACTTGCAAAAAAAAAAGTTCAGATTAAAAAAGCACCATAGTCCACTGGCCAAGATTAAGGGCCAGTTCTTTTGAGTGCCTATGTGGAAATAAGCTGCTCTAAAAATAAGTCACAAATAAACTGTTGTGGAAATAAGCCCATGAAATTAAGCTATTCAGTTCTTTTCAGTTCCTGCAATTTAGCTTATTTCCTCATATGTCAGGTGAACTCCACCTATGCTGTCTCAGGATAGCCGGTCCCAAGCCCGGGTAAAGGAGGTGGGTTGTGATAGGCTTGGCGAGCCAACGTAAAAACTCAGCCACTCTTATGGAGATGAAACCCAAAAGATTTTTGTTGGGGCGTAACCCTCTCAACGACGCACCACATTGGAATTCGGGTGTGGTGGAAAATGGGCAAGGGCCGGGCCGTCACCCCCCAGGTGACGCGCTGTATCTTGATCCGGATACGGTGGCAAGTGAGCGAGGATCGGGTTATCGCATCCTTAGTGGCGCGCTACATCGGCGCCCGGATGTAGTGGAAAATGAGCGAGGGTCTTCGCATTTGACTCGACAAGTGCAAAGGGTAAGGAAGCTAGCCGAGCCTAGGAGGATTCGCTTAGGTAGCTGGAACGTAGGGTCTCTAACAGGGAAGCTTCGGGAGCTAGTTGATGCAGCGGTGAGGAGAGGTGTTGATATCCTTTGCGTCCAAGAAACCAAATGGAGAGGACAGAAGGCGAAGGAGATGGAGGATACCGGCTTCAAACTGTGGTACACGGGGACGGCTGCAAACAGAAATGGCGTAGGCATCTTGATCAACAAGAGCCTCAAGTATGGAGTGATAGACATCAAGAGACGTGGGGACCGGGTTATCCTGGTCAAGCTGGTAGTTGAGGACTTGGTTCTCAATGTTATCAACACATATGCCCCGCAAGTAGGCCACAATGAGAACACCAAGAAAGAGTTCTGGGAAGGCCTGGAAGACATGGTTAGGAGTGTACCGATTGGTGAGAAGCTCTTCATAGGAGGAGATCTCAATGGCCCCGTGGGTACATCTTGTTGGAGAATGCACTATTTCAAAAAAAAAATCCTACGATCACGCAAGATCTATCTAGGAGATGCATAGCAACGAGACAGGAGAGTGTGTCTACGTACTCTCGTAGACCGAAAGCGGAAGCGTTTAGTAACGCGGTTGATGTAGGTGAACGTCTTCACGATCCAACCGATCAAGTACCGAACGCGCGGCACCTCCGCGATCTGGACACGTTCAGCTCGGTGACGACCCTCGTACTCTTGATCCAGCTGAGGCCGAGGGTGAGTTCCGTCAGCACGACGGCGTGTTGACGGTAATGATGAAGTTACCGACGCAGGGCTTCGCCTAAGCACTACGACAATATAACCGAGGTGGAATACTGTGGAGGGGGGCACCGCACACAGCTAAAGATCAACTTGTGTGTCTATGGGGTGCCCCCTCCCCATATATAAAGGAGGGGAGGAGGAGGAGGAGGGTCGGCCTCAAGGGGCGCGCCCAAGGGGGGATTCCTACTCCTAGTAGGAGTAGGTTTCCCCCTTTCCTAGTCCAAGTAGGAGAAGAAGGAAGGAGAGGAAGAAGAGAAGGAAATGGGGGGGCTAGCCCTAGTCGAATTCAGTTTGGGCTAGGGAGGCGCGCCACCTCTTGGACTACCTCCTCTCTTCCACCACTAGGCCCATAAGGCCCAATAACTTCCCGGGGGGGGGGGGGTTCCAGTAACCCACGATATTCCGAAACTTATCCGAAACGACCCGAACCATTCCGGTGTCCGAATGTAGCCTTCCAATATATGAATCTTTATGTATCGACCATTTCGAGACTCCTTGTCATGTATGTGATCACATCCGGGACTCTGAACAACCTTTGGTACATCAAATCACATAACTCATAATACATATCGTCATCGAACGTTAAGCGTGCGGACCCTACGGGTTCGAGAACTATGTAGACATGATCGAGACACATCTCCGGTCAATAACCAATAGCGGAACCTGGATGCTCATATTTGTTCCTACATATTCTACGAAGATCTTTATCGATCAAACCGCATAACAACATACGTTGTTCCCTTTGTCATCGGTATGTTACTTGCCCGAGATTCGATCATCGGTATCATCATACCTAGTTCAATCTCGTTATCGGCAAGTCTCTTTACTCGTTCCGTAATGCATCATCCCGTGACTAACTCATTAGTCACATTGCTTGCAAGGCTCATAGTGATGTGCATTACCGAGAGGGCCCAGAGATACCTCTCCGATACATGGAATGACAAATCCTAATCTCGATCTATGCCAACTCAACAAACACCATCGGAGACACCTGTAGACCATCTTTATAATCACCCAGTTACGTCGTGACGTTTGATAGCACACAAGGTGTTCCTCCAGTATTCGGGAGTTGCATAATCTCATAGTCATAGGAACATGTATACGTCATGAAGAAAGCAATAGCAATAAACTAAACGATCATAGTGCTAAGCTAACCGATGGGTCTAGTCCATCACAACATTTTCTAATGATGTGATCCCGTTAATCAAATGACAACTCATGTCTCTGGTCAGGAAACTAACCATCATTGATTCAACGAGCTAGTCAAGTAGAGGCATACTAGTGACACTCTATTTGTCTATGTATTCACACATGTACTAAGTTTCCGGTTAATACAATTCTAGCATGAATAATAAACATTTATCATGATATAAGGAAATATAAATATCAACTTTATTATTGCCTCTAGGGCATATTTCCTTCAGTCTCCCACTTGCACTAGAGTCAATAATCTAGTTCACATCGCCATGTGATTTAACACCAATAGTTCACATCGCCATGTGACCAATACCCAAAGGGTTTTACTAGAGTCAATAATCTAGTTCACATCGCTATGTGATTAACACCCAACGATTACTAAGGTGTGATCATGTTTTGATTGTGAGAGAAGCTTAGTCAATGGATCTGTCACATTCAGAGCCGTATGTATTTTGCAAATTTCTACGTCTCCCTCCTTGACTTGATCGCGTATGGAATTGAAGCGTCTTTTGATGTGTTTGGTTCTTTTGTGAAATCTCGATTCCTTTGCCAAGGCAATTGCACCAGTATTGTCACAAAATATTTTCATTGGACCCGATGCACTAGGTATTACACCTAGATCGGATATGAACTCCATCCAGACTCCTTCATTTGTTGCTTCCGAAGCAGCTATGTATTCCGCTTCACACGTAGATCCCGCCACGACGCTCTGCTTAGAACTGCACCAACTGACAGCTCCATCATTTAATGAAAATACGTATCCGGTTTGTGACTTAGAGTCATCCGGATTAGTGTTAAAGCTTGCATCGACGTAACCATTTACGATGAGCTCTTTGTCACCTCCATAAACGAGAAACATATCCTTAGTCCTTTTAGGTATTTCAGGATGTTCTTGACCGCTGTCCAGTGATCCACTCCTGGATTACTTTGGTACCTCCCTGCTAAACTAATAGCAAGGCACACATCAGGTCTGGTACACAGCATTGCATACATGACAGAACCTATGGCTGAAGCATAGGGAATGACTTTCATTTTCTCTCTATCTTCTGCAGTGGTCGGGCATTGAGTCTGACTCAACTTCATACCTTGTAACACAGGCAAGAACCCTTTATTTGCTTGATCCATTTCGAACTTCTTCAAACTTTATCAAGGTTTGTGCTTTGTGAAAGTCCAATTAAGCGTCTTGATCTATCTCTATAGATCTTGATGCCCAATATATAAGCAGCTTCACCGAGGTCTTTCATTGAAAAATTCTTATTCAAGTATCCTTTTATGCTATTCAGAAATTCAGTATCATTTCCGATTAACAATATGTCATCTACATATAATATCAGAAATGCTACAGAGCTCCCACTCACTTTTTTGTAAATACAGGCTTCTCCAAAAGTCTATATAAAACCATATGCTTTGATCACATTATCAAAGCGTATATTCCAACTCTGAGATGCTTGCACCAGTCCATAAATGGATCGCCGGAGCTTGCACACTTTGTTAGCACCTTTTGGATCGACAAAACCTTCCGGATGCATCATATACAACTCTTCTTTAAGATATCCATTAAGGATTGCAGTTTTGACATCCATTTGCCAAATTTCATAAAATGCGACAATTGCTAACATAATTCAGACAGACTTAAGCATCGATACGAGTGAGAAAATCTCATCGTATTCAACACCTTGAACTTGTCGAAAACCTTTTTCGACAATTTGAGCTTTGTAGATAGTAACACTAGCATCAGCGCCCGTCTTCCTCTTGAAGATCCATTTATTCTCTATGGCTCGCCGATCATCGGGCAAGTCCACCAAAGTCCACACTTTGTTCTCATATATGGATCCCATCTCAGATTTCATGGACTCAAGCCATTTTGCGAAATCTGGGCTCATCATCGCTTCCTTATAGTTCGTAGGTTCGTCATGGTCAAGTAACATGACCTCCAAAACAGGATTACCGCACCACTCTGGTGTGAATCTTGCTCTGGTTGACCTACGAGGTTCGGTAGTAACTTGATCAGAAGTTTCATGATCATTATCATTAGCTTCCTCACTGATTGGTTTAGGCATCACTGGAACTGATTTCTGTGATGAACCATTTTCCAATTTGGGAGATGGTACAACTACCTCATCAAGTTATACTTTCCTCCCACTCACTTCTTTCGAGAGAAACTCCATCTCTAGAAAGGATCCATTTTTAGCAATGAATATCTTGCCTTCGGATCAGCGATAGAAGGTGTACCCAACAGTTTCTTTTGGGTATCCTATGAAGATGCATTTTTCTAATTCGGGTTCGAGCTTATCAGGTTGAAGCTTTTTTCTCATAAGCATCGCAGCCTCAAACTTTAAGAAACGACATCTTAGGTTTCTTGCCAAACCACACTTCATATGGTGTCGTCTCAACGGATTTAGATGGTGCCCTATTTAACGTGAATGCAACTGTCTCTAATGCACAACCCCAAAACGATTGTGGTAAATTGGTAAGAGACATCATAGATCGCACCATATCCAATATAGTACGGTTACGATGTTCGGACACACCATTACGCTATGGTGTTCCAGGTGGCGTGAGTTGTGAAACTATTCCACATTGTTTTAAATGAAGGCAAAACTCGTAAATCAAATATTTGCCTCCACGATTAGATCGCAGAAACTTTATTTTCTTGGTACGATGATTCTCCACTTCACTCTGAAATTCTTTGAACTTTTCAAATGTTTCAGACTTGTGTTTCATTAAGTAGACATACCCATATATGCTCAAATCATCTGTGAAGGTCAGAAAATAACGATATTCGCCACGAGCATCAACACTCATCGGACCGCATACATCAGTATGTATTATTTCCAATAAGTCTATTGCTCATTCCATTGTTTCGGAGAATGGAGTCTTAGTCATATTGCCCATGAGGCATGGTTCGCAAGCATCAAGTGATTCATAATCAAGTGATTCCAAAAGCCCATCAGCATGGAGTTTCTTCATGCGCTTTACACCAATATGACCTAAACGACAGTGCCACAATTAAGTTGCACTATCATTATTAAACTTATATCTTTTTGGCTTCAATACTATGAATATGTGTATCACCACTATCGAGATTCAATAAAAATAGACCACTCATCAAGGGTGCATGACCATAAAAGATATTACTCATATAAATAGAACAACCATTATTCTCTGATTTAAATGAATAACCGTCTCGCATCAAACAAGATCCAGATATAATGTTCATGCTTAATGCTGGCACCAAATAACAATTATTTAGGTCTAATACTAATCCCGAAGGTAGATGTAAAGGTAGCATGCTCACCGCGATCACATCTACTTTGGAACCATTTCCCACGCGCATCGTCACCTCGTCCTTACCCAATCTTCGCTTAATTCGTAGCCCTTGTTTTGAGTTGCAAATATGAGAAACAAAACCAGTATCAAATACCCAGGCGCTACTGCGAGCATTAGTCAGGTACACATCAATAACATGTATATCAAATATACTTTTCACTTTGCCATCCTTCTTATCCGCCAAATACTTGGGGCAGTTCCGCTTCCAGTGACAGGTCCCTTTGCAGTAGAAGCACTCAGTCTCAGGCTTAGGTCCAGACTTGGGCTTCTTCACTTGAGCATCAACTTGCTTGTCGTTCTTCTTGAAGTCCCCCTTCTTCCCTTTGCCCTTTTTCTTGAAACTAGTGGTCTTGTTAACCAACAACACTTGATGCTCCTTCTTGATTTCTACCTCCGCAACTTTTAGCATTGCGAAGAGCTCGGGAATTGTCTTATCCATCCCTTGCATATTATAGTTCATCACGAAGCTTTTGTAGCTTGGTGGCAATGATTGAAGAACTTTGTCAATGACACTATCATCAGGAAGATTAACTCCCAGTTGAGTCAAGTGGTTGTGGTACCCAGACATTCTGAGTATATGTTCACTGATAGAACTATTCTCCTCCATCTTGCAGCTGTGGTACCCAATCCGGGTATTTGCTTGAAATACTAACTTTAACTCCTGGAACATCTCATATGCTCCATGACGTTCAAAACGTCATTGAAGTCCCAATTCTAAGCCATAAAGCATGGCACACTGAACTATCGAGTAGTCATCAGCTTTGCTCTGCCAGACGTTCTTAACGTTATCAGCAGCATCTGAAATAGGCCTAGCACCTAGCGGTGCTTCCAGGACGTAATTCTCCTATGCAGCAATGAGGATAATCCTCAAGTTACGGACCCGGTCCATGTAGTTGCTACCATCATCTTTCAACTTAGCTTTCTCTAGAAACACATGAAAATTCAATGGAACAGTAGCATGACCCATTTATCTACAACAACATAGACATGCAAAATACTATCAGGTACTAAGTTCATGATAAATTAAGTTCAATTAATCATATTACTTAAGAACTCCCACTTAGATAGACATCCCTCGAGCCATCTAAATGATCACGTGATCCATATCAACTAAACTATGTCCGATCATCACGTGAGATGGAGTAGTCTTCAATGGTGAACATCTCTATGTTGATCATATCTACTATACGATTCACGTTCGACCTTTTGGTCTCCAGTGTTCCGAGGCCATATCTGCATATGGTAGGCTCGTCAAGTTTAACTGGAGTATTCTGCTTGTGCAAAACTGGCTTGCACCCGTTGTATGTGAACGTAGAGCTTATCACACCCGATCATCACGTGGTGTCTCGGCACGGTGAACTGTAGCAACGGTGCATACTCAAGGAGAACACTTATACCTTGAAATTTAGTGAGAGATCATCTTATAATTCTACAACCATATGATGTCTACTACACAACCTTCTTCTTGTAGACGTTGTTGGGACTCCAAGTGCAGAGGTTTGTAGGACAGTAGCAAATTTCCCTCAAGTGGATGACCTAAGGTTTATCAATCCGTAGGAGGCGTAGGATGAAGATGGTCTCTCTCAAGCAACCCTGCAACCAAATAACAAAGAGTCTCTTGTGTCCCCAACACACCCAATACAATGGTAAATTGTATAGGTGCACTAGTTCGGCGAAGAGATGGTGATACAAGTGGTATATGGATAGTAGATAATAGTTTTTGTAATCTGAAAATATAAAAACAGCAAGGTAACGAATGATAAAAGTGAGCGTAAACGGTATTGCAATGTGCTGAAACAAGGCCTAGGGTTCATACTTTCACTAGTGCAAGTCCTCTCAACAATAATAACATAATTGGATCACATAACTATCCCTCAACATGCAACAAAGAGTCACTCCAAAGTCACTAATAGCGGAGAACAAACGAAGAGATTATGGTAGGGTAAGAAACCACCTCAAAGTTATTCTTTCCAATCAATCTGTTGGGCTATTCCTATAAGTGTTACAAACAGCCCTAGAGTTCGTACTAGAATAACACCTTAAGACACAAATCAACCAAAACCCTAATGTCACCTAGATACTCCAATGTCACCTCAAGTATCCGTGGGTATGATTATACGATATGCATCACACAATCTCAGATTCATCTATTCAACAAACACATAGAACCTCAAAGAGTGCCCCAAAGTTTCTACCGGAGAATCACGACGAAAACGTGTGCCAACCCCTATGCATAGGTTCATGGGCGGAACCCGCAAGTTGATCACCAAAACATACATCAAGTGAATCACGTGATATCCCATTGTCACCATAGATACGCACGGCAAGACATACATCAAGTGTTCTCAAATCTTTAAATACTCAATCCGATAAGATAACTTCGAAGGGGAAACTCAATCCATTACAAGAGAGTAGAGGGGGAGAAGAAACATAAGATCCAACTATAATAGCAAAGCTCGCGATACATCAAGATCGTATCACCTCAAGAATATGAGAGAGAGAGAGATCAAACACATAGCTACTGGTACATACCCTCAGCCCCGAGGGAGAACTACTCCCTCCTCGTCATGGAGAGCACTGGGATGATGAAGTTGGCACCGGAGAGGGATTCCCCCTCCGGCAGGGTGCCGAAATGGGTCTAGATTGGCTTTCGGTGGCTACGAAGGCTTCTGGCGGTGGAACTCTCGATCTATTGTGCTCCCCGACCGTTTTAGGGTATATGGAGATATATAGGCGGAAGAAATACATCAGGGGAGCCACGAGGGGCCCACGAGGGTGGAGGGCACGCCCAGGGGGGTGGGCGCGCCCCCCTGCCTCGTGGCTTCCTCGTTGCTTCCCTTACGTGGACTCCAAGTCTCCCGGGTTGCTTTCTTTCCAAAAATAAGTTCCGTGAAGTTTCAGGTCAATTGGACTCCGTTTGATTTTCCTTTTCTGCGATACTCTAAAACAAGGTAAAAACAGAAACTGGCACTGGGCTCTGGGTTAATAGGTTAGTCCCAAAAATCATATAAAATAGCATATAAATGCATATAAAACATCCAAGGTTGACAATATAATAGCATGGAATAATCAAAGATTATAGATACGTTGGAGACGTATCACCATACTAAGCAAATAAGATGCATAAAGGATAAACATCACATGCAATCAATATAAGTGATATGATATGGCCATCATCATCTTGTGCCTTTGATCTCCATCTCCAAAGCACCGTCATAATCACCATCGTCACCGGCTTGACACCTTGATCTTCATCGTAGCATCGTTGTCGTCTTGCGAACTATTGCTTCTACGACTATCGCTACCGCTTAGTGATAAAGTAAAGCAATTACATGGCGATTGCATTTCATACAATAAAGAGACAACCATATGGCTCCTGCTAGTTGCCGATAACTGTTACAAAACATTATCATCTCATACAACAATTTATATAATCACGTCTTGACCATATCACATCACAACATGCCCTGCAAAAACAAGTTAGACGTCCTCTACTTTGTTGTTGCAAGTTTTACGTGGCTACTACGGGCTTCTAGCAAGAACCGTTCTTACCTACGCATCAAAACCACAACGATTTTTTGTCAAGTGTGCTGTTTTAAACTTCAACAAGGACCAGGCGTAGTCATACTCGATTCAACTAAAGCTGGAGAAATAGACACCCATTAGCCACCTGTGTGCGATGCACGTCGGTAGAACCAGTCTCATGAACGTGGTCATGTAATGTCGGTCTGGGCCGCTTCATCCAACAATACCGCTGAATCAAAGTATGACATGCTTGTAAGCAGTATGACTATTATCGCCCATAACTCTTTGTGTTCTACTCGTGCATATAGCATCTACGCATAAACCTGGCTCTGATACCACTGTTGGAGAATGCAGTATTTCAAAAAAAAATTCCTACAATCACGCAAGATCTATCTAGGAGATGCATAGCAACGAGAGGGGAGAGTGTGTCTATGTACCCTCGTAGACCAAAAGAGTAAGCATTTAGTAATGCGGTTGATGAAGTCGAACGTCTTCAAGATCCAACCGATCAAGTACCGAACGCATGGCACCTCTGCGATCTGCACACGTTCAGCTTGGTGACGTCCCTCATACTCTTGATCCAGCTGAGGCCGAGGTGAGTTCCGTCGGCATGACGGTGTGTTGACGGTGATGATGAAGTTACCGACGCAGGGCTTTGCCTAAGCACTACGACAATATGACCGAGGTGGAAAACTGTGGAGGGGGGCACCACACATGGCTAAAGATCAACTTGTGTGTCTATGGGGTGCCCCCTCCCCCGTATATAAAGGAGGGGAGGAGGAGGAGGAGGGTCGGCCTCAAGGGGCACGCCCAAGGGGGGGATTCCTACTCCTAGTAGGAGTAGGTTTCCCCCTTTCCTAGTCCAAGTAGGAGAAGAAGGAAGGAGAGGAAGAAGAGAAGGAAAGGGGGGCCCAGCCCCCTAGCCCTAATCCAATTCGGTTTGGGCTAGGGGGGGAGTGCACCACCTCTTGGCCTGCCTCCTCTCTTCCACCACTAGTCCCATAAGGCCCAATAACTTTCCGAGGGGGGGGGGGTTCCGGTAACCCCCGGTAGTCTGGAACTTATCCAAAATGACCCGAACCATTCTGGTGTCCGAATGTACCCTTCCAATATATGGATCTTTATGTCTTGACCATTTCAAGACTCCTTGTCATGTCCGTGATCACATCCGGGACTCTGAACGACCTTCAGTACATCAAATCACATACCTCATAATACATATCATCATCGAACGTTAAGCGTGTGGACCCTACGGGTTCGACAACTATGTAGACATGAACGAGACACATCTCCGGTCAATAACCAATAGCGGAACCTGGATGCTCATATTGGTTCCTACATATTCTACGAAGATCTTTATCGGTCAAACCGCATAACAACATACGTTGTTTCCTTTGTCATCGGTATGTTACTTGCCCGAGATTCGATCGCCGGTATCATCATACCTAGTTCAATCTCGTTACCGGCAAGTCTCTTTTACTCGTTCCGTAATGCATCATCCCGTGACTAACTCATTAGTCACATTTCTTGCAAGTCTCATAGTGATGTGCATTACCGAGAGGGCCCAGAGATACCTCTCCGATACACGAAGTGACAAATCCCAATCTCGATCTATGCCAACTCAACAAACACCATCGGAGACACCTGCAGAGCATCTTTATAATCACCCAGTTATGTTGTGACATTTGATAGCACACAAGGTGTTCCTCCGGTATTCGGGAGTTGCATAATCTCATAGTCATAGGAACATGTATAAGTCATGAAGAAAGCAATAACAATAAACTAAACGATCATAGTGCTAAGCTAACAGATGGCTCTAGTCCATCACACCATTCTCTAATGATGTGATCCCGTTCATCAAATGAAAACACATTTCCATGGCTAGGAAACTTAACCATCTTTGATTAACGAGCTTGTCAAGTAGAGGCATACTAGGGACACTCTGTTTGTCTATGTATTCATACATGTACTAAGTTTCCGGTTAATGCAATTCTAGCATGAATAATAAACATTTATCATGATATAAGGAAATATAAATAACAAATTTATTATTGCCTCTACGACATATTTCCTTCACATCTAACACAAGTTTTGAAGGGGCATATGGGGGCTTTGGCTATGCCATCAGGAATCAAGAAGGAGAATATGTCTTAAGCTTTGCTCTAGCCTACAATATGATTGTAGCTAACACCCTCTTTAGAAAGAGAGAATCACATATGGTGACTTTTAGTAGTGACCAACACTCTAGCCAGATTGATTTCATCCTCTCGAGAAGAGAAGATAGGTGTGCGTGCCTAGACTATAAGGTGATACCCGAAGAGAGTGTTGTACCCCAGCATAAGCTGGTGGTTACTGACTTCCGCTTTCAGATTCGTTTCCAGCGGGATAAGCATGCCAAAGTCGCTAGAACGAAGTGGTGGAAGCTCAAGGGGGAGGTAGCTCAGGCGTTCAAGGAGAGGGTCATTAAGGAGGGCCCTTGGGAGGAAGGAGGGGATGCAGACAATGTGTGGATGAAGATGGCGGATTGCATTCGTAAGGTGGCCTCAAAGGAGTTTGGAGTGTCCAGGGGAAGGAGAAGTGAAGATAAGGATACCTGGTGGTGGAATGATGATGTCCAAAAGGCGATTAAAGAGAAGAAAGATTGCTTCAGACGCCTATACCTGGATAGGAGTCCAGACAACATAGAGAAGTACAAGATGGCGAAGTAGGCTGCAAAGCGAGCTGTTGGTGGAGCAAGGGGTCAGGCATATGAGGACCTCTACCAACGGTTAGGCACGAAGGAAGGTGAAAGGGAAATCTATAAGATGGCTAAGATCTCAGAGAGGAAGACGAGGGATATTGGCCAAGTCAAATGCATCAAGGACGAAGCAGGCAAACTCTTGGTGAAGGACAAGGATATTAAGCATAGATGGCGGGAGTACTTCGACAAGTTGTTCAATAGGGAGAATGAGAGTTCTACCATTGAACTGGATGACTCCTTTGATGAGACCAGCATGTGTTTTGTGCAGCGAATCCAGGAGTCTAAGGTCAAGGAGGCTTTAAAAAGGATGAAAGGAGGCAAGGCGATGGGCCCTGATTGTATCCCCATTGAGGTGTGGAAAGGTCTCGGGGACATAGCGATAGTATGGCTAACCAAGCTTTTCAACCTCATTTTTCGGGCAAACAAGATGCCAAAAGAATGGAGATGGAGTATATTAGTACCAATCTTCAAGAACAAGGGGGATGTTCAGAGTTGTACTAATTATCGTGGAATTAAGCTGATGAGCCATACAATGAAGCTATGGGAGAGAGTCATTGAGCACCGCTTAAGAAGAATGACAAGCGTGACCAAAAATCAGTTTGGTTTCATGCCTGGGAGGTCGACCATGGAAGCCATTTTCTTGGTATGACAACTTATGGAGAGATATAGGAAGCAAAAGAAGGACTTGCATATGGTGTTCATTGACTTGGAGAAGGCCTATGATAAGATACCGCGGAATGTCATGTGGTGGGCCTTGGAGGCACACAAAGTCCCAACAAAGTACATTACCCTCATCAAGGACATGTACGATAATGTTGTGACAAGTGTTCGAACAAGTGATGTCGACACTGATGACTTCCCGATTAAGATAAGACTGCATCAGGGGTCAACTTTGAGCCCTTATATTTTTGCATTGGTGATGGATGAGGTCACAAGGGATATACAAGGAGATATCCCATGGTGTATGCTCTTTGCGGATGATGTGGTGCTAGTTGACGATAGTCGGGCGGGGGTAAATAGAAAGTTTAGTTATGGAGACAAACCTTGGAATCAAAAGGGTTTAGGCTTAGTAGAACTAAAACTGAGTACATGATGTGCGGTTTCAGTACTACTAGGTGTGAGGAGGAGGAGGTTAGCCTTGATGGCCAGGTGGTACCCCAGAAGAACACCTTTCGGTATTTGGGGTTAATGCTGCAGGAGGATGGGGGTATTGATGAAGATGTGAACCATAGAATCAAAGTTGGATGGATGAAGTGGCACCAAGCTTATGCCATTCTCTATGACAAGAGAGTGCCACAAAAGCTAAAAGGCAAGTTCTACAGGATGTCGGTTCGACCCGCAATGTTGTATGGCGCTGAGTGTTGGCCGACAAAAAGGTGACATGTTCAACAGTTAGGTGTGGAGGAGATGCATATGTTGAGATGGATGTGTGGCCACACGAGGAAGGATCGAGTTCGGAATGATGATATACGAGATAGAGTTGGGGTAGCACCAATTGAAGAGAAGCTTGTCCAACATCGTCTGAGATGGTTTGGGCATATTCAGCGCAGGCCTCCAGAAACTCCAGTGCATAGCGAATGGCCAAAGCGTGCGGAGAATGTCAAGAGGGGTCGGGGTAGACTGAGTTTGACATGGGAGGAGTCCATTAAGAGAGACCTGAAGGATTTGAGTATCACCAAAGAGCTAGCTATGGACAGGGGTGCGTGGAAGCTTGCTATCCATGTGCTAGAGCCATGAGTTGGTTGCGAGATCTTATGGGTTTCACCACTAGCCTACCCCAACTTGTTTTGGACTAAAGGCTTTCCTCATATGTCAGGTGAATAGTCTGTAATACACTTGGACTATAATTTAGGACTCAATTATGAACTCCATTTTCTTGCATACGGATATCACATGTTTATATCACAATCATCAACTGAACAATGTTTCTTTTTCTCACATTCCACATACCAGTGACACAAATGCTCACTGTCCAATTGATAATAAAACTTACTGCCTACTTAATCACAAATACTTAGCAATAAGATACAGAAAATGGATCAATCAATTTGACATCTCAATTTGATATACAAAAAATGGATCAATCAAGACATCTCAATGTTAATTATGTGTGCAAAAACACACTTCCTCGTTGGCGGAGCTTCAACGCGATTTAAGAGGGGTATAATGAGTCTTAAATAGAGTTGAGGGGGTTAATCAAGTGTATTATGTTATATTTAGTCCAATAATGTTAAATATTATGTGCTTATGTAAACAAATAAATTTAGTTTAAGGGTGGGGGGTGCATGGACCCCTTTGACCCTCACTAAGCTCTCCCACTTGGCCGTCAGGCACAATCAAATTTGCAATAAAAGTTATTGTTCTAACGAATAATAAAGAGGTAACAAGCATTCCTTTCATGCCCTCTTTATATTGTTATCAATTTGATTTACTTGCTCCATCTCATTCTCTTCGAAGTAGTCCCGACAAACACCACGTTTGGCACCAGCCGTATTTGATGAGGGCATGACCTCAAAAGTGCCGATGATTTGACCCGATCTTTTACAATGCAATAACTTCCGATATCCATTGATAGTAAATATTCCCAATCACGCGAGAAGTATGCGTAACACGAAGCAAGGGTAACGATGACCAATGGAGAATCCTCGACACGAGAAACCTCCTGTCGAAGTAGACGTAACCAGCGCGCAACCCGTCGAACATGACAGACCTCAAGCCAATTGCAACTTTCACGCAGAAAATTTACATAAAGTAAATAATAACGAATGCAAAAATAAGTTCTTGAAGTATTTAGAATGTTTGAGGGTCGCTTACTAGTCGATACACATGTTGTCTAAACGGTAGAAACATACAACCACCATACACGTCCGGAGCGAGCCTGTTATATAGGCGTGGTGCACATCTTGAAAACTTGATCTTGAAGCCTTGTGAATGTAACAGATTAGGAATTAAATCTTAATTGGACTCTCATCTAAATGCAGCTAACTGCTACCTCTTGAGCTTGCGTTGGTTTTCCCATAAAGAGGAAAGGGTGATGCAACACAGTAGCGTAAGTATTTCTCTCAGTTTTGAGAACCAAGGTATCAATCCAGTAGGAGACTACATGCAAGTCAAACGTAGCTGCACAAACAAACAAGAACCTCGCAACCAACACGATAAAGGGGTTGTCAATCCCTTCACGGTCACTTATAAAAGTGAGATCTGATAGAGATAATAAGATAAATATTTTTGGTATTTTTATGGTATAGATTGGAAAATAAAGATTGCAAAATAAACGGCGATAGAAATTGCTTGTTGACGGGAGAATAATATAATGCAGAATAGACCTAGGGGCCATAGGTTTCACTAGTGGCTTCTCTCAAGATAGCAAATTCTACGGTGGGTGAACAAATTACTGTCGAGAAATTGATAGAAAAGCGCATAGTTATGAGAATATCTAGGCATGATATGTATATAGGCATCACGTCCGCGATTCTGCATCTACTACTATTACTCCACACAACGACCGCAATCCAGCATGCATCTAGAGTATTAAGTTAATAAGAACAGAGTAAAGCATTAGGCAAGATGACATGATGTAGAGGGATAAACTCAAGCAATATGATATAAACCCCATGTTTTTATCCTCGATGACAACAATACAATACATGCCTTGCTGCCCCTGCTATCACTGGGAAAGGACACCGCAAGATTGAACACAAAGCTAAGCACTTCTCCCATTGCAAGAAAGATCAATCTAGTAGGCCAAACCAAACTGATAATTCGAAGAGACTTGCAAAGATATTAAATCATGCATAAAAGAATTCAGAGAAGAATCAAATATTGTTCATAGATAATCTTGATCATAAACCTACAATTCATCGGATCTCGACAAACACACCGCAAAAAGAATTACATCGAATAGATCTCCAAGAGAATCTAGGAGAACTTTGTATTGAGATCCAAAGAGAGAGAAGAAGCCATATAGCTAATAACTATGGACCCGAAGGTCTGTGGTAAACTACTCATACATCATCAGAGAGGCTATGGTGTTGATGTAGAAGCCCTCCATGATCGATTCCCCCTCCGGCGGAGCGCCGGAAAAGGCCCCAAGATGGGATCTCACGGGTACAGAAGGTTGCGGTGGTGGAAATAGGGTTTCGTGGTGCTCCTGGATGTTTTCAGGGTATATGGGTGTATATAGGAGGAAGAAGTATGTTGGTGGAGCTGCGAGGGGCCCATGAGGGTGGGGGCGTGCCCCCTGCCTCGTGGCCTCCTTGCTTCTTTCTTGATGGCCACTCCAAGTCTCCTGGATCACGTTTGTTCCAAAAATTACTCTCCCGAAGGTTTCATTCCGTTTGGATTCCGTTTGATATTCCTTTTCCTCGAAACACTGAAATAGGCAAAAAAACAGCAATTCGCACTGGGCCTTTGGTTAGTAGGTTAGTCCTAAAAATAATATAAAAAGGTATATTAAAGCCCATTAAACATCCGAATAGATAATATAATAACATGGAACAATCAAAAAATATAGATACATTGGAGACGTATCAAGCATCTCCAAGCTTAATTCCTGCTCGTCCTTGAGTAGGTAAATGATAAAAACAGAATTTTTGATGTGGAATGCTACCTAGCATAATTCTTAATGTAATTTTCTTTATTGTGGCATGAATGTTCAGATCCGAAAGATTCAAGACAAAAGTTCAATATTGACATAGAAATAATGATACTTCAAGCATACTAACAAAGCAATCATGTCTTCTCAAAATAACATGGCCAAAGAAAGTTATCCCTACAAAATCATATAGTCTGGCTATGCTTCATCTTCACCACACAAAATATTTAAATCATGCACAACCCCGATGACAAGCCAAGCAATTGTTTCATACTTTTTATGTTCTCAAACTTTTTCAATCTTCATGCAATACATGAGCGTGAGCCATGGACATAGCACTATAGGTGGAATAGAATGGTGGTTGTGGAGAAGACAAAAAGGAGAAGATAGTCTCATATCAACTAGGCGTATCAACGGGCTATGGATATGTATATCAATAGATAACAATGTGAGTGAGTAGGGATTGCCATGCAACGGATGCACTAAAGCTATAAGTGTATGAAAGCTCAACAAAAGAACTAAGTGGGTGTGCATCCAACTTGCTTGCTCACGAAGACCTAGGGCATTTTGAGGAAGCTCATCATTGGAATATACAAGCCAAGTTCTATAATGTAAAATTCCCACTAGTATATGAAAGTGACAACATAGGAGACTCTCTATCATGAAGATCATGGTGCTACTTTGAAGCACAAGTTTGGTAAAAGGCTAGTAACATTGTGACAACATAGGAGACTCTCTATATTTTTCTCTCATTTTTTTCATTTTTTTCTTCTTTTTTTCTGTCCGGATTCTCATCCCGATTTGTGGGGGAATCATAGTGTCCATCATCCTTTCCTCACTTGGGACAATGCTCTAATAATGATGATCATCACACTTTTATTTACTTACAACTTGAAAAATTACAACTCGATACTTAGAACAAAATATGACTCTATGTGAATGCCTCCGGTGGTGTACGGGGATGTGCAATGACTCATGAGTGACATGTATGAAAGAATTATGAATGGTGGCTTTGCCACAAATACGATGTCAACTACATGATCATGCAAAGCAATATGACAATGATGAAGCGTGTCATAACAAATGGAACGGTGGTAAGTTGCATGGCAATATATCTCGGAATGGCCATGGAAATGCCATAATAGGTAGGTATGGTGTCTGTTTTGAGGAAGGTATATGGTGGGTGTATGGTACCGGCGAAAGTTGCGCGGTACTAGAGAGGCTAGCAATGGTGGAAGGGTGAGAGTGCGTATAATCCATGGACTCAACATTAATCATAAAGAACTCACATACTTATTGCAAAAATCTATTAGTTATCGAAACAAAGTACTATGCACATGCTCCTAGGGGGTAGATTGGTAGGAAAATACCATCGCCCGTCCCCGACCGCCACTCATAAGGAAGAAAATCAATAAATAAACCATGCTCCGACTTCTTCACATAACAGTTCACCATACGTGCATGCTACAGGAATCACAAACTTTAGAACAAGTCTTTCTCAAATTCATAACTACTCAACTAGCATGACTCTAATATCACCATCTTCATATCTCAAAATAATCATCAAGTATCAAACTTCTCATAGTATTCAATGCACTTTTTATGATAGTTTTTATTATACCCATCATGGATGTCTATCATATTAGGACTAATTTTATGGCCAAATCAAATTACCATGCTGTTCTAAAAGACTCTCAAAATGATATCAGTGAAGCATGAGAGATCAATAATTCTATAAAATAAAACCACCACCGTGCTCCTAAAGATATAAGTGAAGCACTAGAGCAAAATTTTCTAGCTCAAAAGATATAAGTGAAGCACATAGAGTATTCTAATAAATTCCGATTCATGTGTGTCTCTCCGAACAATGTGTACATAAAGTATGATTGTGGTAAACTAAAAAGCAAAGACTCAAATCATACAAGACGCTCCAAGCAAAACACATATCATGTGGTGAATAAAAATATAGCCACAAGTAAAGTTACCGATGGACGAAGACGAAAGAGGCGATGCCTTCCAGGGCATCCCCAAGCTTAGGATTTTGGTTGTCCTTGAATTTTACCTTGGGGTGCCTTGGGAATCCCCAATCTTAGGCTCTTTCCACTCCTTGTTCCAAAATCCATCAAATATTTACCCAAAACTTGAAAACTTCACAACACAAAACTCAACAGAAAATCTCATGAGCTCCGTTAGTATAAGAAAACAAACCACCACTTCAAGGTACAGTAATGAACTCATTATTTATTTATATTGGTGTTAAACATACTGTATTCCAACTTCTCTATGGTTCATACCCCCCGATACCAGCCATTGATTCATCAAAATAAGCAAAAAACACACGAAAAACAGAATCTGTCAAAAACAGAACAGTCTGTAGTAATATGTAGGTTTCAAATACTTATGTAACCCCAAAAATTCTGAAATAAATTGGTAGACGTGAGGAATTTTTCTATTAATCATCTGAAAAAAGAATCAACCTAATCACACTCTCCAGTAAAAAATGGCAGCAAATCTCGTGAGCGCTAAAGTTTCTGTTTTTTACAGCAAGATCGCAAAAACTTCCCCCAAGTCTTCCCAAAGGTTCTACTTGGCACAAACACCAATTAAAAGCATAAAACCACATCTAAACAGAAGCTAGATGAATTATTTATTACTAAACAAGAACAAAAACAAGAAACAAAAATAAAATTGGGTTGCCTCCGAACAAGCGCTATCATTTAACGCCCCTAGCTAGGCATAAAAACAGGAATAAATCTAGGTATTGTCATCTTTGGGAGGCAATTCTTCAATAGAACACTTATAACCCTTAGGATTTTCCTTCTTTTTATTAATGATCAACCTTCTAGGCAAGAAATCGATTAATTCATTCGTAGCATAAGGTTCCTTAATGATAGCGAAGAAGTTGGGATGGACACTTTATTGCTTTGAGATCCGCATTTTCCTTACTAGAAGATTCACCCTTTTTATTTTTAGGCACATACATAAACTTGGCAACTCTAGTAGTAGGAGGATTTGGAGTATTTTTCACGGAAGAAAAGGCAGACCCTAAGTTGGTAATAATATCCTCAAGTTTATCAATTCTTGTGGAATCTTGATCTATCTTTTCGTTAACTATGGGTTCTTTTTCTTTAAAAAAATTCAGAGTAACTCCTACCTTAGATCCATATTGGGAAATCTGGTTGTGAATATTTTTATCCAAATTCTAAATCAACTCTATAGTGGCAACTTTATTTTCAATAATTTCAAGCCTTTCCATCACAAGTTCCAAAGTTAAAATAGTTCCATTAACTAAGAGAGGTGGTGGCCCAAACAAATCCATCATAGAATTATAAGAATCAAAAGTATGGATACCCAAGAAATTCCCTCCGGTAATGGTATCAAGAATATATCTATTCCAAGGGGTGATGCATACATAAAAATTGTGAAGAAGAACGGAAGTGGATTGCTTCCTAGTGGATCTATTCTGAGCATTGCAAATTATATACCAAGCATCTTTTAAATTTTACCTTGCTGAAAACCGCTTATCATTTCCTTCTGCTCCTCATTGGGTTCGACACTCTTACTTATCGAAAAGGATACGATAGATCCCCTACACTTGTGGGTCATCACGGGGGAGTATAAACTTTACCATTCTGTTTGGGAACCACCTATAATGTATCTAGTATGGAAGATAGCAAGACCTCTTGGTTGTTATGTTGACAATGAAAGCGTACCGCTCAAAATTATATTCATCTCTTCAAAAACTCGAGCTCTGACACCTCTGTAAATCCATGCTTCCCTTTATGAAGGGCATATCTATTTACTTTTATTGCTAAGTCATCATCATCGTATAAAAAGCACCAGCAAGAGAGCACCACTGTCATTTGTATGCTTTGCTATTAACCTATATTGAGTATGACTGTGACTGGATATCTTTTGCCATGAATTACAATGTCTAATCTTTGATCTTCAGGGGTGCTCTGCATTTATGTTTTGCGGTCTCAAAAAGGGCTAGAGAGATACCATCTTGTCATATGATATCATGATTGTCTTGAAAAAGTGTTGTCATCCGAGATTTATTATTATTGCTCGCTAGTTGATTATGCCAATGATATGTGTAAATGTGAGACCTAAATGTTATTGTGAATATGGTTAGTTCATAATCTTTGCTGAAAACTGAATGCTGGCTTTACATATTTGTAACAACAAGATCAAACAGAGTTTGTAAAAGTTTTTTCTTTATCACTTTCAGTTTGTCAAATGAATTGCTCGAGGACAAACAATGGGTTAAGCTTAGGGGAGTTGATATGTCTCCATCGTATCTACTTTTCCAAACTCTTTTTCCCTTGTTTTGGACTCCAATTTGCATGATTTGAATGGAACTAACCCGGATTGGCGTTGTTTTCAGCAGAATTTCCCTGGTGTTATTTTTGTGCAGAAATAGAAGTTCTCAGAATGACCTGAAACTTCACGGAGAATATTTTTGGAATATATAAACAATATTGGCGAAAGAAGCAACCGAGGGGGATCCACCTGTTGTCCACAAGGGTGGGGGGCGCGCCCCCTGGCTTGTGGGTCCCACAAAGGTCCACCGACCTCAACTCCAACTCCATATATTCATGTCCGGGGAGAAAAAAATCAGATAGGAGGATTCATCGTGTTTCACAATACAGAGCCGCCACCACCTCATGTTCTTCCTCGGGAGGGCAGATCTGGAGTCTGTTTTGGGATCCGGAGAGGGGAAATCGTCGCCATCGTCATCATCAACCATCCTCCATTACCAATTTCATGATGCTCACCGCCGTGCGTGAGTAATTCCATCGTAGGCTTGCTGGACAGTGATGGGTTGGATGAGATTTACCGTGTAATCGAGTTAGTTTTGTTAGGGTTTGATCCCTAGTATCCACTATGTTCTGAGATTGATGTTGCTATGTCATTGCTATGCTTAATGCTTGTCATTAGGGCCCGAGTGCCATGATTTCAGATCTGAACCTATTATGTTTTCATGAATATATTTGTGTTCTTAATCCTATCTTGCAAGTTATAGTCACCTACTATGTGTTATGATCCGGCAACCCCGGAGTGATAACAGTCGGGACACTTCCCGATGATGACCGTAGTTTGAGGAGTTCATGTATTCACTAAGAGCTAATAATGCTTTGGTCCGGCTCTCTATTAAAAGGAGGCCTTAATATCCCTTAGTTTACAATAGGACCTCACTGCCACGGGAGGGTAGGACAAAAGATGTCATGCAAGTTCTTTTCCATAAGCACGTTTGACTATATACGGAATACATGCCTACATTATATTGATGAATTGGAGCTAGTGCTATGTCAACCTAGGTTATAATTGTTGCATGATGAATGCCATCCGACATAATTATCCATCATTGATTGAGCTTTTCACATATTGATCTTTGCTAATTTACTTTTCTGTTGCCACTGTTACGATTGCTACGAAACTGCTACTGTTACTTTTGCCACCGTTACCGTTACTTCCATACTACTTTGCTAGTTAATACTTTGTTGCAGATATTAAGTCTTTCAGGGGTGGTTGAATTGACGACTCAGCTGCTAATACTTGAGAATATTCCTCCGCCCCCCTTGTGTCGAATCAATAAATTTGGGTTGAATACTCTACCCTCGAAAACTGTTGTGATCCCCTATAGTTGTGGGTTATCGCTTAGCCCTCTAGGGTTCAGTGGACCAAAATAGTGGGATAGTAGTATGAGTCGCCGTAACGCATGAGCGGTACTACCGCCCTACTACCGCTGATTTACAGAATGGCTAAAACAAGCGGGAAGTGCCCAAAGTACTAGAGTGTGGCAGTACCGCCGGAGCGGTACTACCGCTCCCCAGCGCGGTACTACCGCTTGGGTGCTTCTAGTAAGCCCAAACAGAAGACAAATGGAGCTGTTGTCGGGAAGGAAAGAGGGTGCGATAGTGAATGTGTATGTGTTGATTCCACCCTAACCTTCCCAACTGCGGACCCCCTCTTAATAGTACGGATTTCCTATGACTCAAATCCCCCAAAAAAGTCGATGGAAAATAATCGTCTTCACTCTTAATCACCGAGGGGGGAAAACCCGTCTCGAGCCATCTAATAATCTCTAAAAAACTCAATGCACACGGCTAGCCCGCAAAATGCATGGTCATCAATCACCAAAACCATTAAGGGAGAAATATACCCTAACAACTACGAGAAGAGAACATGTCACAAATATCATAAAAAAAATATTCCTGATCTTATGCCGAGACAATGACGTCTTAGGATTAACAACGGCAAACACGTTGTGATTGTGTAAGCACTGAGGCCACTCGGTGAGGGGGTGTAGGGGCGGATAAATGGCAACACAGATGGGATGTCATGTGTTGAAATAAAAGACGTGGACTTATGGGGTCTTGAGTCATGGTTATTGGGTTAGAGGAGTAATATTTTCCAGTTGCAACGCACATGATCTTTTGCTAGTCACATCTTAATAAATTAATGACCCAGACACGCTGATCACGTAGGTCGTGAACCACCAGGACTCAACCTACTAGCACCTAACTATATTAGCTAAAAAAGTGCGTAGCTACAGTACTAGAAAAAAAGAATTGCGTGATGCAATTTTTGAATGATGCAACATTAAGTGAGAACGTCACGTGGCAGCAGATTAAATTCCAAGTTTGCTTGTTTTTGTCCAACCGACTGAAACAAGGCTATTCTTGGTGGAGTTCTAAAGTTTGGTATGACTTCTTCCCGGGATGGAGTAATATTGAGCAGCATTGAACCAATTAAAACTTGTTGCATCAAATTATATGACCCAAGTTCATTCCCTTATCCTCCATAGCACATGGAACATCTCCTAATACCGTTTGTCTTTCTCCTTTGTCCGGTGTAGCTGGAGCAATGTTCGGACATGATACAAGAACTTTGGCAATGATGGTCACATCAATATTGAGTATAAAGAGTATTTGATCTTTACCAGTCAGGTTTCAGTTTCAGTTTATATTACATAAAATGGACACATAGCACTCAGGTTTCCCAAGAGCATGCAGTGTTTCCTCCTCTTTGACCCCCTCAATAAGCTAGTAGATATATGAGTATCAAGGGCCAATATTCACATAGAATCACTAGAAACACCTACGGGGATGCTAATTTCCTCAACATCGAGAGTGCCCCGTTCTCTACTTTGGTGCAGTGGTGGAGCTACAGCATGGCCCAAAGGGCCCTGGGTCGCCCAGCTTATGTGATTTTCTTCAAGGTATATCTATTTTTGGGCCACAAAACTCAAGCCCAATAGATGTTTCTATCAGCCGGCCCGCCCAGTTATTTGGGACAAGCTCCACCACTGCCATGGTGGCAACTAAATGGCAATAATCATGAGCACCGAGTTCATACATTGAATGAGCAGTATGATAGAAGTCACTGCACATATGCCAACAATAGTCATACGAGTTGTAGCTAACATAAAAAATGTCTACTGAAAAAGAAATCAGCATGCATAGCAATGGCAATCAAAGTAGTGAGTAGCAGTGGAGGAGCTTCATCGCGATTTGAGAGAGGGCTAAATGAGTCTTAGATGAAGTTGAGGGGAGGGGCATGGCCCCCTTTGGCCCTCACTAAGCTCTTCCAGTGTCCTCGTTTTAAGGCATATTTGATCCATTAATACAAGCCTTTGGCTATTTGTATATATTTTATGTGATACTTGATCCATTTCAAAATAAACGACGTTTTGGGTATTGGCATGTTCTGCAACAAATATCTTTGCTCCATTCAAGATGTTATCCCGCGTGTTACCGCGCGGAACATATTGCAATATTAATATTTGGATAAAAATACGGGAGCCCTAAAATGAAAAGTAGATTTGATTTTACTGTATTTGATTATTGTATGGTTGTAAAATATTTCCCTAATAATAAAGCACAGATTGACTTTGTCGGGTTCACCACACAATACGCTTCTTCCCGTGAATTTACGCTTTCAGTTTTTTTACCTATATTATTTTCTACATCCGATGTGGTACTATTCATCAAAAAATGTTTAATTCCAGAATTTTATCCGTTCATGTGTGGGCCGCTTGCCTTGTCCACTTTGCTGGTCCGACTCCCTCGCTGTTATCGGCCCGTGTTGAATAGTCCCACCTTGCTCCCGTACAACAAATCCCACCGGTTTATATACTTTTTACAAATTGGTTGTCAACAAGCCAACCAATAGGAGCTCGATGAGATTGAATGGGACGACAATGATTGCGCTGAGCAGAGGTCGACGCGGTGACGTAAATTCACGAGCGAAGAAATAGGCTGCATCTGCTCACCAAGAGAGCAGCTAGGTAACCGGAGAAACATGAGACGGGGTCAAGGGTGAGGGCATACACCAGCTAGGACAAGTGTGAGGCGACAGAAGGAGCTCCGGCAGCAGACTGAAGGTAGGAGCAGGAGCGAGTAATTGATCAAAGAAAGATTAAAGGCGGCAGGGGGCCCTCCGGCGTGGATCCCAGCGGGAATGGGGGGAGGAGTCGGGCGACGGCGAATCCCGCCGGATCCGAGACCTGACGGCGCGCACAGGACGACGACGGCGAAGATCAAGGCGGCGGCAGAGCGGAGGTGGGTGCCGGGGAGCGGTTGGATGGGTAGGGGAGCTCGGGGATCTTCCAGTGTCCGATCGAAGGCAGTGGCGGCGGGGCAATAGGGCCTCACGCGGAGGCGGGCGGCTCAGGCGGCGGGGCTGGACGGAGCCGGGCGGCGCAGAGGCCTGGCGATGTGGACAAGGGCCACATAGTTGGGAGATAGCTCTCTCAGTGGGGTTTTTTTGCGGGGAGATTGCTTTTTTTAATGGCTACCGACGAGAAGCTGCCAGAGTACTACCACCGAATCGAGCACCGATTGTAATTACTTGCTTTCGTTTGTTGTTACTATCATACTTTAATATTCATGACTACCACATATTATGAATATGTTATTGATAACCCACAAGTAGGGGATCGCAACAGTTTTCGAGGGTAAAGTATTCAACCCAAATTTATTGATTTGACACAAGGGGAGCCAAAGAATATTCTCAAGTATTAGCAGCTGAGTTGTCAATTCAACCACACCTGGAAACTTAGTATCTACAGCAAAGTATTTAGTAGCAAAGTAATATGATAGTAGTGGTAACGGTAGCAAAAGGTAATGGTAGCAAAAGTAATGTTTTTAGTATTTTGTAGTGATGATAGCAATAGCAACGGAAAAGTAAATAAGCGAAGAACAATATATGGAAAGCTCGTAGGCAATGGATCGGTGATGGAGAATTATGCTGGGTGCGGTTCATCATGTAACAGTCATAACCTAGGGTGAAACAAAACTAGCTCCAGTTCATCAATGTAATGTAGGCATGTATTCCGAATATAGTCGTACGTGCTTATGGAAAAGAACTTACATGACATCTTTTGTCCTACCCTCCCATGGCAGCGGGGTCCTTACGGAAACTAAGGGATATTAAGGCCTCCTTTTAATAGAGTACCAGAACAAAGCATTAACACATAGTGAATACATGAACTCCTCAAACTACGGTCATCACCGGTAAGTATCCCGATTATTGTTACTTCGGGGTTAACGGATCATAACACATAATAGGTGACTATAGACTTGCAAGATAGGATCAAGAACTCTCATATATTGATGAAAACATAATAGGTTCAGATCTGAAATCATGGCACTCGGGCCCTAGTGACAAGCATTAAGCATAGCAAAGTCATAGTAACATCAATCTCAGAACATAGTGGATACTAGGGATCAAACCCTAACAAAACTAACTCGATTACATGATAGATCTCATCCAACCCATCATCGTCCAGCAAGCCTACAATGGAATTACTCACACACGGCGGTGAGCATCATGAAATTGGTGATGGAGGATGGTTGATGATGACGATGGCGACGGACTCCCCTCTCCGGAGCCCCGAACGGACTCCAGATCAGACCTCCCGAGAGGTTTTAGGGCTTGGAGGCGGCTCTGTGTCGTAAAACACGATGAATTCTTCTCTCTGATTTTTTTCTCCCCGAAACACAATATATAGAGTTAGAGTCGGAGGAGCTCCAGGGGGCCCACGAGGTAGGGGGCGCGCCCCCACCCTCGTGGATAGGTGGTGGGCCCCTGGCCTTCATATTTTGCAGGTATTTTTTATATTTTCCAAAAAGTTGCTCCGTGAAGTTTCAGGTCATTCGGAGAACGTTTGTTTCTGCACATAAATAACACCATGGTAATTCTGCTGAAAACAGCGTCAGTCCGGGTTAGTTCCATTCAAATCATGCAAGTTAGAGTCCAAAATAAGGGCAAAAGTGTTTGGAAAAGTAGATACGCCGGAGACGTATCAACTCCCCCAAGCTTAAACCTTTGCTTGTCCTCAAGAAATTCAATTGATAAACTAAAAGTGATAAAGAAAAACTTTTACAAACTCTGTTTGCTCTTGTTGTTGTAAATATGTAAAGCCAGCATTCAAGTTTTTAGCAAAGATTATAACTAACCACATTCTCAATAACGCTTAGGTCTCAAGTTCACTCATATCAATGGCATAAACAATTAGCGAGCAATAATAATAAATCTCGGATGATAACACTTTCTCAAAACAATCATAATATGATATAACAAGATGGTATCTCGCTAGCCCTTTCTGAGACCGCAAAACATAAATACAGATCACCTTTAAAGATCAAGGACCGACTAGACATTGTAATTCATGGTAAAAGAGATCCAGTCAAGTCATACCCAATGTAAACTAACAATAATGAATGCAAATGACAGCAGTGCTCTCCAACTGGTGCTTTTTAATAAGAGGATGATGACTCAGCATAAAAGTAAATAGATATGCCCTTCGTAGAGGGAAGCAGGGATTTGTAGAGGTGCCAGGGCTCGGTTTTGAAATAGAGATGAATAATATTTTGATCGGTATACTTTCATTGTCAACATAACAACCAAGAGATGGCAGTATCTTCCATGCTACACACATTATAGGTAGTTCTCAAACAGAATGGTAAAGTTTATACTCCCCCTTCCACCAACAAGCATCAATCCATGGCTTGCCCGAAACAACGAGTGCCTCCAACTAACAAGAGTCCCAGGGGGAGTTTTGTTTGCAATTATTTTGATTTGATTTGCATAAAGCATGGGACTGGGCAGCCCGGTGACCAGCCACTTTCTCGTGAGTGAGGAGCGGAGTCCACTCCTCTTGAGAATAACCCGCCTAACATGGAAGATACGGACAGTCCTAGTTGATACATGAGCTATTCGAGCATACAAAACAGGATATTTATTTGAAGGTTTAGAGGTTGGCACATACAAATTTACTTGGAACGGCAGGTAGATACCGTATATAGGTAGGTATGGTGGACTCATATGGAATAACTTTGGGGTTTATGGAGTTGGATGCACAAGCAGTATTCCCGCTTAGTACAGGTGAAGGCTAGCAAAAGACTGGGAAGCGACCAGCTAGAGAGCGACAACAGTCATGAACATGCATTAAAATTAATCAACACCAAATGCAAGCATGAGTAGGATATAATCCACCATGAACATAAATATCGTGAAGGCTATGTTGATTTTGTTTCAACTACATGCGTGAATATGCGCCAAGTCAAGTCACTTAAATCATTCAGAGGAGGATACCACCCTATCATACCACATCATAACCATTTCAATAGCATGTTGGCACGCAAGGTAAACCATTATAACTCATAGCTAATCAAGCATGGCACAAGAAACTATGATCTCTAGTTGTCATTGCAAACATGTTTATTCATAATAGGCTGAATCAGGAACGATGAACTAATCATATTTACAAAAACAAAAGAGGTCGAGTTCATACCAGCTTTTCTCATCTCAGTCAGTCCATCATATATCGTTATAATTGCCTTTCACTTGCATGACCGAACAATGTGAATAATAATAATAGTGCACGTGCATTGGACTAAGCTGGAATCTGCAAGCATTCAATAAATAGAAGAAGACAAGGCAATATGGGCTCTTTTGTCAGATCAACAAGTATGCATACAAGAGCCACTTCAGCAATTTAATTATGGTCTTCTCCTATCGAGCCCCAAAGGAAAGAAAATAAATAAAACTATTTACGCGGGAGAGCTCCCAACAAGTAAAAGAAGAACATGAAATCTTTTGGGGTTTTCTTTTTAATTACTACTACAAGGATGGAAAGTAAACTAATTAAACGCTACAACTAATTTTTTTGGTTTTTCTTAAGGTTTATCAAACACACAAGAAGAAAGCATAAAAAGGAAAATAAACTAGCATGGATGATATAATGAAAAAGTATGAGCACCGACATCTAGCAATGAGTGTGTGAACATAAATGTAATGTCAGTGAGAAATACGTACTCCCCCAAGCTTAGGCTTTTGGCCTAAGTTGGTCTATGGCCACGGTTGGCCTGGCTGATATTCGTAGTAGAAGTTGGGGTCGTACTAAGATGCAGCGGCTATCGCCTCCTGAGCTGCAGCGTGGCGACGAGCGGCCTCCGCTCTCCTCTCGTACTCATCTACCTCCTCTCTGGTAATAACATATCTTCCTCTAGCCTGATAATCAAAGAAGGCAGGAGCAGGGAGAGTAATATGGACAGCACGGCATATGTCAAAGATTAAGCGATACTGGAGAGGTGATTCATTCCTCTCGACAAACTGGTTGTGAACCATAGCATTAAAGTCTAGGTAAGCAGGGGGTAATTCAATATCATCTTCGCGTATGGCTACACCAAGAAAATTAGCTATGCGGGTTGCATAAATTCCTCCAAAGAAATCTCCATTAAATCTATTAAGGTGCAACCTACGTGCAACAATGGCTCCCAAATTATAAGATTGATCTCCTAATACATCACTCCTAAGAATACTGAGGTCAGGGACACACATATGACATGCCTCATCTTTACCATTAATGCATCTGCCTATGAAGAGAGCAAAATAATGTATAGCAGGAAAGTGAATGCTCCCTATGGTAGCTTGTGTAATATCTCTTGATTCTTCCACAGTTATGCTAGCAAGGAAATCTCTAAATTCAGATTTGCGAGGATCCCTTATACTACCCCATTATGGAATTTTGCAAGCAGTGGTAAAATCCTCTAAGTCCATAGTGTAAGAATTTTCATAAAGATCAAACAGGACAGTTGGAGAATTACGTGAAGATGATAATTCAACCTCCTCACAAAGGTACTAGTGAGATTGTGATACTGGCTGCACTTCTCTTCCTCGAAGCTCACAAGATCAGCGTTACGCAAATATGCGTTGAATTCTTCCTTAATTCCCGCTCGATCCATAAAATTTTCTGAAGGCCATTCACAAGGACGCACTGGAGCATCTCTTGGTGGCTCTTCATCAGTATCACACATTGCAAGTTTGGATCCTTGCTTCCTTGAGGAACCACCTTGGAACATTTTCCTAAGCATTTTTCTTCCTCTAAAAATTCTGAATTTTTTTAGTAACTTCAAAATAAAAGTAAACCAAACTCAATAATATTGATAGCAACTACTCCTACAAGTGCTTAGGGCCTATATCATGCATCAAAACTACTTTTGACCATATAAATTTGACATGCAAGCTCAAGAACAGGGTCACCTAAGCAGCAAAAATTTGCAATGAATAAAGCACTAGAACAAAAACTAATTGGACCAATGGAGGAGTCACATACCAAGGAACAATCTCCCCAAGCAGTTTTGTGAGAGGTGCTTTGAGCAAGGAGATCGAAAATGGCAGCAAAACGAGCTTGGGTATGAACTGGATATTCGTGTTTGGGGGAGGAAAAAGAAGTGTGTGGGTGCAAGAATAAGTGAAGGAGGGCCACCATGGGCCCACGAGGTAGGGGGGAGCCCAGGGGGTAGGGCGCGCCCTCCACCCTCGTGGGCAGGTGGTTGACCCCCCTGCTGTGTTCTCAGTGCCAAATATTCTCAAATATTCTAGAAAAAATCATATTTAAATTTCAGGGCATTTGGAGAACTTTTATTTTCAGGGTATTTTATATTGCACGGATAATCAGATAACAGACAGAAAATTACTATTTTTATTTTATTTAATATAAATAACAGAAAGTAAAAGGAGGGTACAGCAGGTTGTGCCTTCTAGTTTCATCCATCTCATGATCATCAAAAGGAATCCACTAACAAGGTTGATCAAGTCTTGTTAACGAACTCATTCTGAATAACATGAAACCAAAGAAATTTCGAATAACACTATGTTAGCTCAACGGGGATATGCACATCCCCAATAATAAGAATATCATATTTCTTCTTGACAGTAGGAAGAGGAAATTCAAAACCTCCAAATATAATCGATGGAATTTTTCCAATAGAGTTGATACTATGAACTTGAGGTTGTTTCCTCGGAAAGTGTACCGTGTGCTCATTACCATTAACATGAAAAGTGACATTGCCTTTAGTGCAATCAATAACAGCCCCTGCAGTATTCAAAAAGGGTTTTCCAAGAATAATAGACATACTATTGTCCTCGGGAATATCAAGAATAACAAAGTCCGTTAAAATAGTAATGTTTGCAACTACAACATGCACATCCTCACAAATACCGACAGGTATAGCAGTTGATTTATCAACTATTTGCAAAGATATTTCAGTAGGTGTCAACTTATTCAAATTAAGTCTATGATATAAAGAGAGAGGCATACCACTAACACCGGCTCCCAGATCACATAAAGCAGTTTTAACATAGTTTCTTTTAATGGAGCATGGTATAGTTGGTACACCGGGATCTCTAAGTTTCTTTGGTATTCCACCCTTAAAAGTATAATTAGAAAGCATGGTGGAAATTTCAGCTTCCAGTATCTTTCTTTTATTTGTAACAATATCTTTCATATACTTAGCATAATGATTCATTTTGAGCATATCAGTTAATCACATACGCAAAAAGATAAGTCTAATCATTTCAGCAAAGCGCTCAAAATCCTCATCATCCTTTTTCTTGGATGGTTTGGGAGGAAAAGGCATGGGTTTCTAAACCCATGGTTCTCTTTCTTTACCGTGTTTCCTAGCAACAAAGTCTTTCTTATCATAATGTTAATTCTTTGTGATGAGGACATCAATACCATTGTTACACCCACAGCCCCTGCTGCTATACATACTGGACCAATTACTAGAGCTCGCGCACGCCAATTGAATTATTAGGTACTTTCGTTTCTTGGTAACGATTCTAATGTTCATGAGAATATGATGCTGCCTAAATTGGATACATTTGTTTTGCTTACAAATGAAGGGCCTAGCTTGGGCAAGAAAGATGAACCTTGAAGCAAGTTCAAGCATGGAGATGATGGCATGCGCAAGGGAATCAAGAACAGAGTTACAAGTGATGATTTCAGGACTTTGAAGCCACCATAAGGAGTGCATGAAGCCTTGGACGAAATATACAAGATGCCACTTCATAAATTTTGTCCAGAGGCTATTTTAGGTGCTGCGTCACCTTATTATTGGGCCAGGCCCATGTATTTTCGAAATACTTAAGTATAGGCTGTTTTTAGAGTCTGTATGTGTGGGGAAACAAGAGTTGGGGTTGGTTTCAGACCCCTCCTCCAAGGGCCACGAAATCCCCCCCCCCCTCTTCCTCCATATATACAGCCCTTAGGGCGTCGTTTAGACTTAGGATTTTGTTTAGATTAAAAGTTCGCCATAGCTGCAACATCGCGTACTTCGTTTGTGTTCAACGACCAGACCAAGGCGTCACAGAACCCCACCTTGATCAATAAAGCTTTCATCTTATATTCGCAATATCTAGATTGCAATCTCAGTTTCTTGCTTGTTCTTCGTTTGCTCGCAGGAAACAGACCCTCGTGGTCAGGTTGATTATGCTCCGGCGTGGTCAATAACCCTCGGAAGTTGGTTTAGCGATTACTAAGGCGCGACGTCTCTCACGTTCGTAGTCAGATCGTCAAGGTCGACTCCCACGGAAAACGATAGCCACCATCTCATCAAAACATAGGGACACCTTTGCCTCTATCAAGTGGTATCAGATTTCCAGGTTGCTCGGTGAGATTTTATAGTTTTTCGTAGTTTAGATCGAGTCTTTTCTTCGTACCTATAGTCCACGAAAAAGCCAAAAAAATTAGGGTTAGTTCATCCTATCCGAACCAATCTGAGCCTTTGCATAATTTTTTCTGTATTTGCTTTGTTGAATTTGCGGTTGCATCACGTGCCAAGTTGCTAGTCTTAGCGTCTAGTCCTTTAGAGTTTCGAGTTCTGTTCACGGGTTGTCACGTCGCCGCTGCCATATATCACCACCGCATCATCATCATCGTTGCTGCCATATACCACCACCACCACACCAACTTCATCGTCGCTGCCATATTCACCACCAATTCGAGTCCATATACGCCACCACATATCCGCCCCCATCACGCCAATCCGAGTCCACCTGCAACATATATCCGCCACCAGTCCGATTTCCACCAGATTCATCGCCGCCACCAGTCCGAGATTCCACGAGATTCATCTCCGCCACCAGTCCGAGTCCAGTATTTGTTGCTTTGTTTTTGAGTTCCAGATCACGCGATACTCCGAGCCGTGACAGAGTAGGACTCCCCAACTTTCGAGCCATCCGCAGAAGAAAAATAGTTCCAAACTCAAAAAAAAAACAAGTCTGGAAAATTCTGGCTAGGCAGTTTTTATACCATTTGTAGACTTTTTCGAAAAAATTTGTTGCGGAGCAAAAAAAGAGGAAAAAAGTGCAAAAAAAGTGAACAAAAAGAAAAAAATTCAGAGCGTGCTGCTCCTTTGTTTACGTGCAGCGCCGTGATTTTGTTAGTGTTCTAGGCTCGCGTCTCTAGCACGGTCTAGCCTAGGACCAGCACAGTACCGTCATTGAGCGTTTATTCAACTTTGCATCTCTGAATTGATTATTGCTGACCCTTTTTGCTACCATATTATAAGCCTTCCTAGCTCCACATACATCTACGTCGTGCGTTTGATTCTCCCTGGTAATCGTTGTATCCAAGCTTTGAGAGTTTTGACTACGACAGTTGCCGATCACCGCTTGCTGCTGGGTAAGAACTGGTAAGAATTTGAGATTTGCTTGACAGATTTGTGACACTCCACCACCGCCATTTTCTAGTAGTCTGTAGGATCATATTCTTGTGTGTTTCTATTGCTGCTAACCATGGCAGGATCACAACCCGACGCGATTGACTGGGAGAACATGACGAACAAAGAGTTACATGATAAGTTTCAGCAAATGATGAGTGGACAGGTGGAAGATGTGCTAAACAATTTTGAAGAGGCCATGGAGAAGATAGATGGCATTGAGAAGGCGTTCGAAACAAAGCTCGATAACAAATTTAATGAATTGCTCGTGCGTCTTCCACCGCCTGCTGCACCTGTCGCACCTCTACAACAACAACAACATCATCTTCCAAATCAAGTGGGACGAGCACAACGCGTTCCCATTGAGCCTGGTCAAACTTCTGGTGCTGTTGTACCTACTGTTGGTGCTTCTGTCGCTCCTGCTGCTACTGCAGAGGTGGAGGACCATTACGAGGATGAGGTTGATCAAAATCAGAACTACGTGCAACCACCAGCACCACCACCACCAGGTCGTCTCATGCATATCATCGCAACGGTAGGGCTGCACCACCACCTGAGGTACATGACCATCTTCCTAAACTAAAACTGAATATTCCACCATTTGAGGGTAGATATGTTCCTGATATATATCTTACTTGGGAGTTAGAAACTGAACAACGATTTACATGTTTACAATATCCTGAGGAGAGACGTGTTCCTGCTGCCGTTTGTGCTTTCACTAGCTTTGCATGTGTTTGGTGGTCTGAACATTGTAGATTATATCCTATTCCAGCTACTTGGGCTGCTTTAAAAACTGCTATGCGTACTCGTTGGGTTCCACCATATTATCAACGTGAATTACTTCAAAAATTGCAGCGCTTAAGACAAGGAAAAAATTATGTAGAAGAATATTATCAGGAATTACAAACTGGCATGATTAGATGTGGTATTGTTGAGGAGAATGAAGCTATGCTTGCATGTCTTATGGGTGGATTAAATAAAGAGATTCAGACCATTCTAGAGTATAAGGAGTATACTAACATCACTCGTTTATTCCATCTTGCTTGTAAAGCTGAACGTGAAGTGCAGGATCGACAGGCATTGGCGCGAACTAACTTTTCTGCAGGTCGATCTTCATCATGGACACCACGTGCATCCTCTACTTCCACTCCACCAGCACCTCCATCAGGTGCCACCTCCAGTCATGATGCAAGAAAGCAGGCACAACCACCACTATCTGCCAAGAGCACACCTGTCGGGCCTGCACAGAGCTCTTCTTCTCCCATGGTATCAATAGGGGGCACAAGTGATATTATTTGTCGTCGTTGTAAGGGAAGAGGACATTTTGCGAGAGAATGCCAATCTCAGCGTGTGATGATTGCTACTGAGGATGGTGGGTATGAGTCCGCTAGTGACTATGATGAGGAGACTTTGGCTCTTATTACACATGAAGAACACGGTGGAGAGGATTCTGATCATGAGACGCAATACATGGCTGCTGAAGATGCTGACAGGTATGAATGTTTAGTTGCTCAACGTGTTTTGAGTGTGCAGGTTACACACGCTGAGCAAAATCAGAGGCATAATTTGTTCCATACAAAGGGAGTTGTGAAGGAACGTTCTGTTCGCGTCATCATAGATGGAGGGAGCTGCAATAACTTGGCTAGCATGGAGATGGTGGAGAAGCTATCTCTCACCACAAGACCACATCCACATCCTTACTACATCCAATGGTTCAACAGCAGCGGCAAGGTTAAGGTAACACGTACTGTTCGTGTGCATTTTAGTATCTCTACATATGCTGATTATGTTGATTGTGATGTGGTACCTATGCAAGCATGTTCCTTATTACTTGGTAGACCATGGCAATTTGATAAAAATTCTGTACACCATGGTAGAAACAATCAGTATACTCTTGTTCATAAGGATAAAAATATTACTTTGCTTCCTATGACTCCTGAATCCATTTTGAAAGATGATATTAATAGAGCTAATAAAGCAAAACAGGAAAAAAATAAGAGTGAAAATCATATTGTGGCAAAAGAATTTGAGCAACAAATGAAACCTAATAATAAACTATCTAGTGTTGCTTCTGAAATTAAATTGAAAAGTGCATGTTTACTTGCCACAAAATCTGATATTGATGAGCTAGATTTCAGCAAATCTGTTTGCTATGCTTTTGTGTGCAAAGAGGCATTATTTTCATTCGAGGATGTGCCTTCCTCTTTGCCTCCTGCTGTCACTAACATTTTGCAGGAGTTCGCTGACGTCTTTCCACAAGACGTGCCACCGGGATTACCACCTATTCGAGGGATTGAGCATGAAATTGACTTAATTCCCGGTGCATCATTACCCAACCGTGCACCATACCGTACCAATCCAGAGGAGACGAAGGAGATTATGCGTCAAGTACAAGAACTGCTCGACAAAGGTTATATACGTGAATCCCTTAGTCCTTGTGTTGTTCCTATCATTTTAGTGCCGAAAAAGGATGGTACGTTGTGTATGTGCGTTGATTGTAGAGGCATTAATAATATTCTATTCGTTATCGTCATCCTATTCCTAGGCTAGATGATATGCTTGATGAATTGAGTGGCTCTACAATATTCTCCAAGGTTGATTTGCGTAGTGGATACCATCAAATTCGTATGAAATTGGGAGATGAATGGAAAATGGCATTTAAAACTAAGTTTGGATTATATGAGTGGTTAGTCATGCCTCTTGGGTTAACTAATGCACCTAGTACTTTCATGAGATTAATAAACGAAGTTTTACGTGCTTTCATTGGACGATTTGTGGTGGTTTACTTTGATGACATATTGATTTATAGCAAATCTTTGGAGGAACATTTGGAACATTTACGTGCTATTTTTATTGCTCTACGTGATGCACGTTTGTTTGGTAACCTTAGAAAGTGCACCTTTTGCACCGACCAAGTATCTTTTCTTGGCTATGTTGTTACTCCACAGGGAATTGAAGTTGATAAAGCCAAGATTGAAGCTATTGAGAGTTGGCCGCTGCCCAAAACGGTCACACAAGTGAGGAGTTTCATTGGCCTCGCTGGTTTCTATAGGCGTTTTGTGAGAGATTTCAGCACCATTGCTGCACCTCTCAACGAGCTTACAAAGAAGGATGTGCCTTTTGTTTGGGGTACCGCACAGGAAGAAGCCTTCACGGTATTGAAAGATAAGTTGACACATGCTCCTTTACTCCAACTTCCTGATTTTAATAAGACTTTTGAGCTTGAATGTGATGCTAGTGGAATTGGATTAGGAGGTGTGTTATTACAAGATGGCAAACCTGTTGCATACTTTTCTGAAAAATTGAGTGGGCCTAGTCTGAACTATTCTACTTATGATAAAGAATTATATGCTCTTGTTCGGACCTTAGAAACATGGCAACAATATTTATGGCCAAAGGAATTTGTTATACATTCTGATCATGAATCTTTGAAACACATTAAAAGTCAAGAAAAACTAAACCGTAGACATGCTAAATGGGTCGAATTCATTGAGACTTTCCCTTATGTCATTAAACACAAGAAGGGTAAAGAAAATGTTATTGCTGATGCATTGTCTCGTCGTTATACTATGCTTTCACAACTTGACTTTAAAAAATTTGGTTTGGAGACCATCAAAGATCAATATGTGCATGATGCTGAATTTAAAGATGTATTGCAGAATTGTAAGGAAGGGAGAACTTGGAACAAGTTCGTTATTAACGATGGATTTGTGTTTCGTGCTAACAAGCTATGCATTCCAGCTAGCTCCGTTCGTCTTTTGTTGTTGCAGGAGGCACATGGAGGAGGATTAATGGGACACTTTGACGTCAACAAGACGGAGGATATACTTGCTACACATTTCTTTTGGCCAAAGATGAGACGGGATGTTGAGCGTTTTGTTGCTCGCTGCATTACATGTCAAAAAGCTAAGTCATGACTCAATCCTCATGGCTTATATATGCCTTTGCCTGTACCTAGTGTCCCTTGGGAGGATATATCTATGGACTTTGTTTTAGGTTTACCTCGAACAAAGAAGGGGAGGGATAGCATATTTGTTGTCGTGGATAGGTTCTCGAAAATGGCACACTTTATACCATGTCATAAAAGCGATGATGCTTTAATGTTGCTGATTTGTTCTTTCGTGAAATTATTCGCTTGCATGGTGTGCCAAATACTATTGTTTCAGATCGTGATACTAAATTTCTTAGCCACTTTTGGAGATTTTTATGGGCTAAGTTGGGGACTAAACTGCTTTTTAGTACTACTTGTTACTCCCAAACTGATGGACAAACTGAAGTAGTCAATAGAACATTGTCTACTATGCTTAGGGCTGTTTTGAATAATAACAAGAAAATGTGGGAAGAATGCTTGCCTCATATTGAATTTGCTTATAATCGTTCATTGCATTCTACTACTAAGATGTGCCCTTTTGAAACTGTGTATGATTTCCTACCTCGTGCACCTATTGATTTGTTGCCTCTTCCATCTTCGGAGAAGGTTAATTTTGATGCTAAAGAACATGCTGAATTGATTTTAAAAATGCATTAGTTAACTAAGGAAAACATTGAGCGTATGAATGCTAAATATAAAATTGTTGGAGATAAGGGTAGAAAACATGTTGTGTTTGCACCTGGAGATCTTGTTTGGTTACATTTGCATAAGGATAGGTTTCCTAATTTGCGCAAATCAAAACTAATGCCACGTGCTGATGGTCCTTTTAAGGTGTTAGAGAAAATAAATGATAATGCATATAAACTTGAGCTGCCTGCAGATTTTGGGGTTAGTCCCACTTTTAACATTGCAGATTAGAAGCCTTATTTGGGTGAGGACGATGAACTTTCGTCAAGGACGACTTCATTTCAAGAAGGGGAGGATGATGAGGACATCAATACCATTGTTACACCCACATACTGGACCAATTACTAGAGCTCGTGCACGCCAATTGAATTATCACGTACTTTCGTTTCTTAGTAACGATTCTAATGTTCATAAGAATATGATGCTGCCTAAATTGGATACATTTGTTTTGCTCACAAATGAAGGGCCTACCTTGGGCAAAAAAGATGAACCTTGGAGCAAGTTCAAGCATGAAGATGATGGCATGCGCAAGGGGATCAAGAACGGAGTTACAAGTGATGATTTCAGGACTTTGAAGCCACCATAAGGAGTGCATGAAGCCTTGGATGAAATATACAAGATGCCACTTCATAAATTTCGTCGAGAGGCTACTTTAGGTGATGCGTCACCTTATTATTGGGCCAGGCCCATGTATTTTCGAAATACTTAAGTATAGGCTGTTTTTAGAGTCCGTATGTGTGGGGAAACAAGAGTTAGGGTTGGTTTCAGACCCCTCCTCCAAGGGCCATGAAATCCCCCCTCTTCCTCCATATATACAGCCCTTAGGGCATCGTTTAGACTTTGGGTTTTGTTTAGATTAAAAGTTCGCCATAGCTGCAACTTCGCGTACTTCGTTTGTGTTCAACGACCAGACCAAGGCGTCACAGAACCCCACCTTGATCAATAAAGCTTTCATCTTATATTCGCAATATCCAGATTGCAATCTCAGTTTCTTGCTTGTTCTTCGTTTGCTCGCAGGAAACAGACCCTCGTGGTCAGGTTGAACGTGCTCCGGCGTGGTCAATAACCCTTGGAAGTTGGTTTAGCGATTGCTAAGGCGCGGCATCTCGCACGTTCGTAGTCGGATCGTCAAGGTCGACTCCCACGGAAAATGATAGCCACCATATCATCGAAACATCGGGACACCTTTGCCTCTATCACTTTGATTGTGGGTTATCAAGATCAATAGCAGGTTCAATTTCTATATCATTATCATTACTAGGTTGAGCATCATCATGAACATTATTATTAGCATTATCACTAGTTTCAGGTTCATTACCAGATTGTGTTTCAGCATCAGAAATAGAAATATCATTTGGATACTCAGGTGGTTCAATAACAGGTTCACTAGAAGCATGCAAAGTCCTATCATTTTTCTTTTTCTTCCTTTTAGAAGGACTAGGTGCATCTACATTATTTCTCTGAGAATCTTGCTCAATTCTCTTAGGATGGCCTTCAGGATACAAAGGTTCCCGAGTCATTCTACCACCTCTAGTCATAACTCTAACAACATTATCATTATTCTTACTATTCAATTCATTGAGCAAATCATTTTGAGCTTTAAGTACTTGTTCTACTTGAGTGGTAACCATAGAAACATGTTTACTAATAAGTTTAAGTTCACATTTGACATTAGCCATATAATCACCCAAGTGTTCAAGCATATTTGAATTGCATTTGAATTGTCTACCAAAATAAGCATTAAAATCTTCTTGCTTAGCCATAAATTTATCAAACTCATCTAAGCATGGGCTAGCAAACTTAGTAAATGGGATTTCAGCTTTATCATATCTATAGAGAGAATTTACCTTTACTACCTGTGTCGGGTTATCAAGACCATGAGTTTCTTCAATAGGTAAAGGATTAAGATCATATGTTTCTTCAACAGGTGGTAAATTAAGACCATGTATTTCTTCAATAGGAGGTAAATTCTTAACATCTTCAGCTTTAATACCTTTTTCTTTCATAGATTTCTTTACCTCTTGCATATCTTCAGAACTGAGAAATAGAATACCCCTCTTCTTCGGAGTTGGTTTAGGAATAGGCTCAGGAATTGGCTCCGGAGGTGTCCAATTATTTTCATTTGTCAACATATTATTCAATAGAATTTCAGCTTCATCCGGTGTTCTTTCCCTGAAAACAGAACCAGCACAACTATCCAGGTAATCTCTGTAGGCATCGGTTAGTCCATTATAAAAGATATCAAGTATTTCATTTTTCTTAAGAGGATGATCAGGCAAAGTATTAAGTAATTGGAGAAGCCTCCCCAAGCTTGTGGGAGACTCTCTTCTTCAATTTGCACAAAATTATATATATCCCTTAAAGCGGCTTGTTTCTTATGAGCAGGGAAATATTTAGCAGAGAAGTAATAAATCATATCCTGAGGACTACGCACACAACCAGGACCAAGAGAATTAAACCATATCTTAGCATCACCCTTTAATGAGAACGGAAATATTTTAAGGATATAAAAGTAGTGAATTCTCTTATCATTAGTGAACAGGGTAACTATATCATTTAATTTAGTAAGATGTGCCACAACAGTTTCAGATTCATAGCCATGAAAAGGATCGGATTCAACCAAAGTAATTATATCAGGATCAACAGAGAATTCATAATCCTTATCAGTAACACAGATAGGTGAAGTAGCGAAAGCAGGGTCAGGTTTCATCCTAGCATTTAGAGATTGCTTATTCCATTTAGCTAATAACCTCTTAGATTCATATCTATCTTTGCAAGCTAAAATAGCTAAAGAAGCTTCTTTATCAAAAACACAACTCTCAGGAATAACAGGCAAGTCCTCATCATCAATTTCATCAGTATTATCAGATTCAATATTTTCAATCTCTCTAGCCCTAGCAAGTTGTTCATCAAGAAATTCACCAAGTGGCACAGTAGTATCAAGCATAGAAATAGTTTCATCATAAGTATCATGTATAGTAGAAGTGGCATCATCAATAACATGCGACGTATCAGAACGAATAGCAAAAGCAGGTTTAGGTGTCGCAAGCTTACTCAAAACAGAAGGTGAATCAAGTGCGGAGCTAGATGGCAGTTCCTTACCTCCCCTCGTAGTTGAGGGATAAATCTTGGTTCTTGGATCTTTCAAGTTCTTCATAATGATAAGCAGATATAAATCCCGAGTGACTCAAAGAATAGAGCTATGCTCCCCGGCAACGGCGCCAGAAAATAGTCTTGATAACCCACAAGTATAGGGGATCGCAACAGTTTTCCAAGGTAAAGTATTCAACCCAAATTTATTGATTCGACACAAGGGGAGCCAAAGAATATTCTCAAGTATTAGCAGCTAAGTTGTCAATTCAACCACACCTGGAAACTTAGTATCTGCAGCAAAGTATTTAGTAGCAAAGTAATATGATAGTAGTGGTAACGGTAGCAAGAGGCAACAGTAGTAAAAGTAATGTTTTTGGTATTTTGTAGTGATGATAGCAATAGCAACGGAAAAGTAAATAAGCGAAGAACAATATATGGAAAGCTCGTAGGAAATGGATCGGTGATGGAGAATTATGCCGGATGCGGTTCATCATGTAACAGTCATAACCTAGGGTGAAACAAAACTAGCTCCAGTTCATCAATGTAATGTAGGCATGTATTCCGAATATAGTCGTACGTGCTTATGGAAAAGAACTTGCATGACATCTTTTGTCCTACCCTCCCGTGGCAGCAGGGTCCTTACGGAAACTAAGGGATATTAAGGCCTCCTTTTAATAGAGTACCGGAACAAAGCATTAGCACGTAGTGAATACATGAACTCCTCAAACTACGGTCATCACCGGTAAGTATCCCAATTATTGTCACTTCGGAATTAACGGATCATAACACATAATAGGTGACTATAGATTTGCAAGATAGGAACAAGAACTCTCATATATTGATGAAAACATAATAGATTCAGATCTGAAATCATGGCACTCGGGCCCTAGTGATAAGCATTAAGCATAGCAAAGCCATAGCAACATCAATCTCAGAACATAGTGGATACTAGGAATCAAACCCTAACAAAACTAACTCGATTACATGATAGATCTCATCCAACCCATCACCGTCCAGCAAGCCTACGATGGAATTACTCACACACGGCGGTGAGCATCATGAAATTGGTGATGGAGGATGGTTGATAATGACGATGGCGACATATTCCCCTCTCCGGAGCCCTGAACGGACTCCAGATCAGCCCTCCCGAGAGGTTTTAGGGCTTGGCGGCGGCTCCGTATCGTAAAACGCGATGAATTCTTCTCTTTGATTTTTCTCTCCTCGAAACACAATATATAGAGTTGGAGTTGGAGTCGGAGGAGCTCCAGGGTGCCCACGAGGTAGGGGGCGCGTTCTAGGGGGGCAGGCGCGCCCCCCACCCTCGTGGACAGGTGGTGGGCCCCCTGGCCTTCATCTTTTGCATGTATTTTTATATTTTCCAAAAAGTTGCTCCGTGAAGTTTCAGGTCATTCCGAAAACGTTTGTTTCTGCACATAAATAACACCATGGTAATTCTGCTGAAAACAGCGTCTGTCCGGGTTAGTTGCATTTAAATCATGCAAGTTAGAGTCCAAAACAAGGGCAAAAGTGTTTGGAAAAGTAGATACGACAGAGACGTATCAATTATCAGATACAATAATTAAAAGTTAGCAGAATGTTACAAATAAATATTTCTTGAGGAACAAGATATTTGGAGCTCATTGACTTGCTGACAATTAAAATTCCTCAACTCTGGATGTCACCGATGTCGTTAGCGAGACGAAGAGGGGGGGGGGGGGTGAAGAGTAGAGAGAGAGAAAATGACAACAATACATCTTTTTCGCGTCCTGTTTTGTGCTCACGCCAGTTGGAGGGATCACTCCCCTCTGTTTAACCATCTCTCCCGCAACTCTGCGTGCCCTAATCCTGATCACCAACGAGGCAGATGATGACGTCCAGGGAAGTTGTCATGCTGGCGTGTGGGGTGTGCTCCTACTGCTAGCGGCAACATGTCAACAAAATAACGCCAAGCATCACGTTGGATCATATCTCGTCCCAATCACGGCCGATGATACGTTGCCATGCCCGCACGGAGACCGCGGCGCACGGACCTGTCAGCGTCACCGGATGAGGCTGCACTGCTGCTGCGTCAACGGTCAACGACCACATCTTTCTCCCTCGATCCGATTCATTCTTAAAGCTCCCGGTCATCACCAAACCGGGAACTAAAGTAAAACGACACACATACACACTGCACTACACACGCGCAGGGAAGAAAACCAACAGAAACGAACAAAAGAAGCATAAAACGAGAAGGGAATCGACGGTCGCCGAACCATGCACCACCAACTGCCTCGCAGCTCACACTTCTTCTAGTAGTCCTGGTGGTCGTTGTCTTAATATAGGCACATAAAACCGAGGAAAAACGTTTCTGATCATTATTATTTTCACAAAAAATGATTCCATTTCCATGGCGGCCCATCCATTGATCATCCAGTTGCAGGTTTTCTAATCGATCCGGCCCTTGTCTCCTCTCCAGCTCTCCTTCGTATCATCCGCTCTGCCTCCGGTACGTGCGGATCGGTCGGGGCGGGGCGAGGGTCCCATGGCTCACATGGAGGCGCAGAGCTCGCCACGCCGGTATGTTTTTCCTGCTCCTGCCAGCAGCACGCACGTCCGCCGATCATGTGTGCCCCAATCCAATCCAATCCCCGTTCGTGGGCGCGCGGTGCCAATTAGGGGTTCTACCATATTGTAATGCGGGTTTGGATTCCAACCATGTGATTCCTAGGGCTGATGGATCCCCTTTGTGCTCCTTTCCTATGTGGCGTCGCTCGTCGCCTCTTCTTTATCGCAAAGCTTGCGGTGGCAATCAGTGGGGAACGAAAGAGGTTGCAATTGTATAGCCTGTGTTTTAGTAGAGAGAGAGAATGGGCATTTGGCATTGCGATCTTCCTTTTTCTGTAGATAGATGCCTAGTTTGATTTTCAACGTGTGCGAATGGAGGCGCCTTTGTGTGTGTGAGCAAATTAAATTGACGGGGTGGGGAGGGCACTCGCACAAGCACAACTCGCATGGCACTGCCTAGCTGGGTCTCATTTTACAATTGTTTGGTTCATACTTGCTTTTCTTCTCCATCGACTTTCGTTCACGCCTATCTCTTTTGCTCTTCCATACTCCCTTTTCGTAGATTTTATTTTGGCTCCGCGGTTAATGGGGTGGGAATGGTAGGGGTACGTAATTTGGAATTCGGTAGGTGAATTCGCGCAAGTGGGCGAAAAGGAATGGAGGGAATGGACGACGAATGGCTGCTGATGGTGTTATGGGTGCCTCTGATGGACTGTTGTGCTCGTCTCATTCTCGCAGGGCTTGCCGCTAGCTAGCTAGCAAGTTTTGAGTGACGCGCCTCTGGTTTTGCCGCCAGGCCGAGGCAATGGACCCGGCCAGGGCGGCGCAGGCGGCGACGCGCCGCAAGAAGATGACCAAGCAGCTCACCGGGAAGCGGGACGACACGGCGCTGCACGGGGCGGCGCGCGCCGGGCTGCTCGTCGCCGTGCAGGAGACGCTGTCCGGCGCGTCGCCCGAGGAGCTGCGCGCGCTGCTGTCCAAGCAGAACACGGCCGGGGAGACGCCGCTGTTCGTCGCCGCCGAGTACGGCTACGTGGCCCTGGTCAACGAGATGGTCAAGTACCACGACGTCGCCACCGCCGGCATCAAGGCCCGCAGCGGCTACGACGCCCTCCACATTGCCGCCAAGCAGGGGGATGTAGGTACATCCATCGTCTACGTCTAGTCCCCTCTCGTCCTCTCACTCTCACTCTCACACGCAGGCATCACGCGCCATCTTCATGGTTTAGACAATGATTCATGTTGCTTGCTTGCATGCATGGTGCAGAGGTGGTGAAGGAGCTGCTGCAGGCGCTGCCGGAGCTGGCCATGACGGTGGACGCGTCCAACACGACGGCGCTCAACACCGCGGCGACGCAGGGCCACATGGAGGTGGTGCGGCTGCTGCTGGAGGTGGACGGGACCCTGGCGCTGATCGCGCGGAGCAACGGCAAGACGGCGCTGCACTCAGCGGCGAGGAACGGGCACGTGCAGGTGGTGCGCGCGCTGCTGGAGGCGGAGCCCAGCATCGCGCTCCGGGTGGACAAGAAGGGGCAGACGGCGCTGCACATGGCCGCCAAGGGCACCAACCTCGACCTCGTGGACGCGCTCCTCGCCGCCGACCCCTCGCTGCTCAACCTCCCGGACAACAAGGGCAACACCGCGCTGCACATCGCCTCCCGCAAGGCGCGGCACCAGATCATCAAGCGTCTGCTCGAGCTGCCGGACACGAACCTCAAGGCGATCAACCGGGCCGCCGAGACGCCGCTGGACACGGCGGAGAAGATGGGCAACGGCGAGGTGGCCGGCGTGCTGACGGAGCACGGCGTGCAGTCGGCCCGCGCCCTGAGCCCCACGAGCGGCGGCAACCCGGCGCGCGAGCTGAAGCAGCAGGTGAGCGACATCAAGCACGAGGTGCACTCGCAGCTGGAGCAGACGCGGCAGACGCGGGTGCGGATGCAGGGGATCCAGAAGCGCATCAACAAGCTCCACGAGGAAGGGCTGAACAACGCCATCAACTCCACCACGGTGGTGGCGGTGCTGATCGCGACGGTGGCGTTCGCGGCCATCTTCACGGTGCCCGGCGAGTACGTGGACGCGGCCAGCCTGGGGCCGGGGCAGGAGCTGGGCGAGGCCAACATCGCCCACCAGACCCCCTTCATCATCTTCTTCGTGTTCGACTCGGTGGCGCTCTTCATCTCGCTGGCGGTGGTGGTGGTGCAGACGTCGGTGGTGGTGATCGAGCGGAAGGCCAAGAAGCAGATGATGGCGGTGATCAACAAGCTCATGTGGGTGGCCTGCGTGCTCATCAGCGTCGCCTTCCTGGCGCTGTCGTTCGTCGTCGTCGGGCGCGCAGAGCAGTGGCTGGCCGTCGCGGTCACCATCATGGGCGCCACCATCCTGGTCACCACCATCGGCACCATGCTCTACTGGGTCATCGCGCACCGGCTCGAGGCCAAGCGCATGCGCAACATCAAGCGCTCCTCGATGAGCCGCTCGCGCTCACACTCGGGGTCTGGGCTGTCGGAGCACGAGTGGGTCGACGAGGACTTCAAGAAGATGTACGCCATCTGATCATGATCATCCCCACGCCCTAGTGCAACATTGATTGCACCACTTGATTTACCACGTACGATGACCCGAGGAGTAGCGATGATTGTAGTCGGGCTGACATTTTTATCCGGTAGCTCAGCTCATTGTGCACTACTAGTGTGCATTACTAGAGATCCCCTCTGCCCCCGCGTCGCTCCCGCAGGGGCGACTCGGGCAGCGCCAACCCTAGCCGCCGCCGGGCCCCCTCCCTTTCCCCTCTACCTCGTCGCCACCGGAGGGGGTCGCCGGCAAGCCGTGCGGCCGCCGAGGAAGGTGGCGGCGGGGATCTGCCTGCTCCGTCGCGCGCGGGGGGCTCTGGAGCCGAGGCGGCGGCCTCGGGTGGTGGTGCGACGCCGTTCTCAGCCAGCGGCGGCCGCGGGTGCTGGTCGGCTGCCTTGGCCGCTCGGGCGGCAAGGTGACGGCGGGTGGAGGCTGCTGGACGCCGGGCCGAGGGGGCCCCCGTCCAGATCTGACGCCTTCGCCTCCAACGCTCAGATCCCCTTTCAGATCCGGTCTTCGGTCGTCCCTGGCTGATGGCGCCGTGTTTGAAGCTGGGGCTGGGGGCGGTGTAGTGTCCGGAGAAATCCAGGCCGACTCAGCCGGCCACGACGGCGGCGAAGCCCGCGGACACCGTCCCCTACATGTAGGCGCCGTTTTGGTACTTCCCTCCCCCTTTTGCCTTTCTCCCCTGCTTGTTTCCGGGCGGAAGCCAAAATCCATCTGGATTGGGCGGCAGCAACGCCCGTGGCGCCGTCTCCTTCATGAAGGTGCCGCCTTTGGTGAGTTTTGGGACGATGACAAATCTGCTCCGTTGGTAGACGTTCGGCGGCTACGTGGTTGGAGGCTACGTTTAGGCTTCCTCCATTGCAGCTTTGTCATCAACAGTCTCACGCCGTGCATTTGCTTCTCCTCGTGTGCAGCTCCTCTCAGTGCCAAGGTTCTCCTTGTTGAGCCCGGCGCTGCAGGTTGGCGGTGCTCTGGTTTGGTCTTCCCGGTGGCTTCGGTGGCGGTTATTCATCCTAGCTCTAGGGAGAGCGTTTGCATCTTCCAACGGATCGGCGCCTCGAGCCAGGCGAGGGGGCAGGGAGCCCCTTTCGGAGATGGAGAAGGGTGTATCCGTTTTGGCCGCAGCCCATGGAGCTGACAACGTGTTTCTTCCAATCTGCAAGTTGTGTCTCCTCAAGGCCTCCCTGGTGTCACTGAGTGAGGGATTGCGATCGATGGAGGGCTTCACTCTCTTCAAGCTGCACCTGGGCTTTAGTTTTTCTTCATCTTTGCTTGTAGGTTGCGTGAAGCTAGCTAGCTGTTGCAGAGCACCATGTATCTCTTAGCTATTTTTTCTGCTCCTGTAAGTGGGTTGATGCTGTAATCCTGGCCGGTTGATGGCTTTGTTAATTCAAAGCTGGGCTCGTCGTGAGCCTTCGTTCTAAAAAAATCATTTAAGCTGTTCACCGTTTGCTGAATGTTGATTAGAACATGGAACGGGAGGAAGTACAGTAGCAAGGATGTTGTCAGTGCACTTTTTTTTTACTTCTTGTGTAGATTAATATACGACGATAGGAAAATTAATAAAAAAAATAAAAACACAAATCAATGTTCCATTACTTTTTGTTTCCAGAAACTTTCAATCTATTCATTTTCAATTGTGACGGTACACAGAACAACAGAGGTATAAAAATTACAACCATGTCTGTGGACTACGTAGTGACGACTACAACATTGGAGCAAGCCGAAAGCGCGCTGCCGTCATCACCCCTCCCTCATCGGAGCCAGGCAAACCTTATTGTAATAGACAGTCTGGAAGTCGTCGTGCTAAGGCACCATAGAACCAGCGCAACAGGATAGCAACCATCGCCGATGAAGAAAGTCGTAGATTAGAAGGATCAAGTCTATAAACACCCAAACGAAGACGAACAAAGACCGGATCCAAACAGATCCATCGAAGACCAGCACCGACTAGATCCCACGAGATCCGATAGAGACAAATCTCCACACGCCCTCCGACAATGCTAGACGCGCCATCGGGATGGGGATAGAATGTGGGAGACATTATTCCTACTAAGAGGCATCGCCGCTGCCACACAGCCCCAACCAAGACGCTGGATCTAACAAGAATGAGAACGAGGTCTCTCCCGCCGGCGGGGGGGCGAGACCCTCCGCACCTCCATGGCCTAGAGGCCATCCGAGATGGGGCGGACCTGCGGCAAATGAATAGACTTTTGACCATATGGGTAGCTGAATTCTGATCTGCCGACTAAGTCACTCTGCTTCGTTTTTTTCCGACGAGGTGCTTTTTATTGACTCATAATGTAGCATCAGGGATACAATCATAACAAGCATACAACTGGCCTCTACTGCTAGGATGCACACAACCAACACACAAAATCACATCGACAAAAAGCAAAGTCATATAAAACCGAGGCTATGCCTAGCCGCATGAAGAAAAAGAAGAATAATAAGAAGAAAACGAAGCGATCAAAACAGCTATCGATAATATACCACAATGACCACATGTACCATCCATCTTTTGACAACATATAGACTACGAGAAAGATTCTCCGAAGACGATGCCTCCATGAAGGGAACAACGCGCATATGCCACCATCGTCGGATCAAACTATCGAAGGTCAGATCGTGGTTCACCCTGAAGATCACGGTCGACGAAACTCCAAGCAATGCCTTCATCAAGGTAACAACGCAAAATACACAGGCATTGCTAAGTATAAATAACAAGGGCCACACTTAGGGTTTTCACCCCAGAGCTCGAGACCGGGTACTTGAGAAGCACCACCCAACAGAAGTCATTATATGAAGTCTCCGCCACTTGCCACTGTCCTAGCAGCTGCATACGCGTACAGCCCGATAGATGACCATGCCCAGGCGAGCAAATAGTCAAGCTACGACAAAAGTTGCTTGCCATCGCATAATGAAGTGATTGACAAGGGAGGAAGGTCGCCGGCACTGCCGAAATCCCATATTCGGGACGATCCAGAGTCCCCGCACTGTCCTCACAAGTGGCGGCCAATAACTAATCCGAATCAGACAACAACAACACACACCGCCACTACCTCTGCCATCCTCATATGCGGCAGTATATGAAACTGCGGGGAAGGACACATATACCGCCATGCATCGACCACAGCGACACGGATCAACCGAGGCATGAATGGCCACGGAATCGCTAGTCCACAAAGGAACCATCAACTGCTCAGCACCATCAGCTGCAGATCTGGACTAATATGACTTCGGCATACATCATCATTGCCACCAGATTGAAAGTTCCAAGCTGTTCGCACATGAACATGTCACTGTGTACCTCCAACACCGAGGGTGATGCACCGCAGCTCACGTCGAAGGAGACCCGTCCGGAAGCGCGGTACGCAAGCAATCCGGCGGGTGCTTTTCAGGACCCGAAACCCCACGCGCCCGGGAGGGACCCCGTCTGGACGTGCGGCGGCTATGGGATGCCCTAGGTCGGTTCGCCCGCCCCTAGAGCCTCGAGGATCACCGCCGTGCAATGAAGAACGAATGAAGAACGAGAGAGAAAGAACAAGGGAGAGATGTAAAATTAGGGTAAAAAGTAGATGCGTTTTGCGATTGTGTGTTGTTGTTGAATCGGCCGTCACCCCTTGGGTATATAAAAGGCGGCTGGACTTCCCGTGCAAGGAAAAGATTTGGATTCACGTCCAAAACCCTAGTCAAATTCGGATTGGTTTTGTCCGAACTTTCCAAAACTGTTCGGTTTAAACTGGCTGTACCTTGCGGGTCCTTTTCGTGGTGGTAAACGATTTCGGATGGAAACGAGTCCAAAAGAAATCTTGACCATTTCGACGAGACGAACAACTTTCGTGTTGAACATTTTTTTCATAAAAGGTCATCTCGAGGGTCAAATCGCTCGCGCAAAACAGCTAATTATTCACGCAACTCATCAGACATACCCACATATGTGTCTGGTTCCGGGCGTCATATTTTGCTCAGTGGAGGGTCATGCTGTGCGGGCTCTAACTTTTGCATACGACCTCGGATTGGGACGATCTTTATATTAAAATTGATTGTTTCGACGAGATGAAGACAATCCATGTAGAAACTTCTCCCATATGAGGCCATCTTGGGGGCGTAATCAGCCGAATAGTGTTCTGAATACAAAATCTGAGTACTTCGAACACAACTTCGGCCTTAGAGATGAGACCAGATGACTATGGCCCAAATATCAAAGGTTTTCCTTTTGACGATACGGAACTTTCTCATTTTGAGCACTTCTCCATTTGAGGCCATCTTAATTAAGTTCTTCGCCGTGCCAAAATCTGGTGTCAACACATGCCCCCTTGTTTTTCGGCAAACTTGTGTGCCGAAAAATAACTTGCACGATGCTTTTCATAAGGACGATGTCAACACTCCATTGGCCATTTTATGTGCTTAGGGCAATAATTTCTATATCGACCATGTTTAACTTCTTGTTTACATCATACCCTGGAACCGATTACCACCAATCAGCTTTAAAGAGATGGGAATGAACCCGTTCCTCGTAGCACTAAGGAAATCAAACTCCGAGAGGTCACGCCGTGTTAAGCAAGTAACATCCGGATGATTCCAATCCACCGATGCATCGGCCAAAGCAACACAAGCCGAATTATCCGCGTGAATGACTTCTACCTCATCATCGACTCACTGTATTAAGAATTGATGCATGGTAGATGGCACACATTGGTTAGCATGAACCCAATCGCGACCTAATATAACATTATAGTTACCTTGCACCTCGGCGATGAAGAATGTGGTGGCCAAAGTTTTTGCTTCCCACGGTGAGTTTCATGCACATCACACCTTTGGCCTCTGTCTTTTCTTTACCCTCAAATCCATTAAGTACCATATTGTTCTTCATCAATGCATCATTATCTAATCCCAACTTCTTGAAGACCGAGTAGGGCATAAGATTTACCACAACACCACCATCAACGAGCATCCTAGCAACCGGCGATCCGTTAATATGACCTTTGAGGTACAATGGCTTCAAGTGTTTCACCGGTTCTTTTGGCTTCTCGAAGATAGCGTTCTTTGGACCAAAATCCAGTTGAGCCACCTCCCCTTCTTCACCATCTCATCTTCATCCCCCAATGTGTATATTGGGCTCAAAGTTTCCTCAATTGAAGGGGATTTTTCAGCTGGTGTGGACGATGTAATAGGGGTCGCATCATCCTCTTTTGGTGGTGAAGGTGTTGCTGCAGCTAATGTAGAAGCATCTGTGTTTTGTTTTTGTTTAGGCCTCCACACTTGTCTTGTGAGTGCCATGGGCCGAATTTCACTTAACAATTCGTCCATTTGCCTCTCCTCTTTGTGCTCTACCTTCTCGTGGTTCCTCATGCGTTGTAATCTCCTTTTCATGGTCTTGGTTAAACCGGGAGGACACCACTTAGGTTGAGTATATTTGGGATCCCTTGGTTTGGCCCTGCTTGTGCTTGCCTCATGATCACTAACCATGGAACCCTGCTGAACAATAACAATATCACAATTAGAAGTAGCCAGATTGCCAACAACCGGCTTTTCGATCTCCTTTTGCTTGTCCTGCAATTTCCGCATTACGTGACTTAACACGCCACACTTTTTTGTTGGCCTTACTTGGAGAAATTTTTGTTGGCCGATTAGCACCATAGCTCAAATGACCTTGTGTGGGATAATAAAGCCTCTTGCGAGCAGGCCTTCTAGGTGCTGCCCACCCCATATGAAAAGCATAAGGAGCCATTGGGGGCTGCCACCATCCTTCATTGAAGTCTCTCATGTAATATGGCACATAGGAGGGTTGTGACATCCATGGTGTCGGTGCCCATGGCCCATATGGCCTTGCATAGCATCGAAACTCTTGTTTCGGAGGTGATCTTGAACGCTTTGAATATGATGGCCGATTAGAGCTAGAACCGGCCGCTTGACTTGCATATTTGGATAGCAAAATATCAAAAGTTGGCCCGATTTGCTTGCGCTTAGCTTCACTCTTTCCCCACTTGCCAACTTCTGAATTCTTGGGCTTGATAAATTTAACATGAGTATCTTCTTGTACTTGTGGTTGCCCCCCGAGTGCAAGATTTATGGTGATCTTCAAGACTTCCTTGCCATCGGGTTGCTTATCAAGCACAACCTCTCGTCCCAAGACTTTGTCACCCTCCTTGCCTTTCCCGAGTTCACCAATAAAAACATTAGCTTTATTAGCAGATTCGGCTATGCTAGGCCGAATCAACATTTTTTCCCTCCAAGTCCATGGTGTTTATCGGGAAAGGTTGTTTATCAACTTGCATCTCAGCAAAATTCAATCGTCCGTCATTAATGGCCAATTGTATCTGTCGTCGGAAAACATTGCAATCGTTAGTAGCACGAGAAAATGAATTATGATACTTGCAATAAGAACGCCGTTTCAGATCCTCAAACGGTGGTATGGTGTGTGATATTCTAATCATCTTATCTTGCAAGAGAGTATCAAATATTTTATCACACTTTGATATATCAAAAGTAAACCTCATCTCCTCATCACGATTCTTGTGAATCGGCTTAAGAGCATTGCACATATAGGGTTTGGCCTTTGAGGACCAAACAAATTCAGTAGTATAGACATCAACCTCATCGTATGAATTATCATCATTGTGTTCAACCATATGCATTCTAGGACGATCGGTTGTAAACCTATGGACCTCTTTACTTCGACTCTCTTTGACCAAAGCTTTTTTATAAGACTTGATTAATGCTCAAAAACTCATAACTTTCTAGCCTCTCTTTAATGTGAGTTTTCAAACCATTAAGAACAAGATCTGCCAAGTCTCTCTCAATTATCACTAAGCTATAACATCGGTTTTTTATATCTCTAAATCTCTTGACATAATCGGTGACCGATTCATCATGTTTCTGCCTAACCGATGTAAGATGTGACAACTTTAGCTCATTATCGCCGCTATAAAAGTGATCATGAAACTTTTGCTCTAACTGCGACCATAAGAGAATTGAGCCATGTGGTAAAGCAGCAAACCATGAAAATGTGGTACCAGTTAAAGATAATGGAAATAAACACACTTTCAATTCTTCTATGGAACCTGCTTCACCCAACTGCGCTAGATACTGACTAACATGCTCCCAAGTTGTTTTCGTACCCTCACCACTAAATTTAACAAAATCAGGAACCTTATAACCTTGAGGGTAAGAAATTGCATCAAAGTGTTCAGGATAAGGCTTTTGGTACACACGACTCTTTACTTTCGGCTCGTTTCCGAAAATTTCTAGAAACATCTTATGCAAATCCTCCCTTAATTTAGCTAAAATTGGATCCGAGGTAGATGAAGATGTTTGTGGCAATGACATAGGAGCAACCTGAGTACTAGCTATTGGTGCAACTTGTGGGATGAACGCCGAACCATAATTCGGCAGAAGACCAAACATGCTTGCACCTATGGGTGGTGTGACAAAGTGATTCGGCGTTGACGTCGAATTAGGCACACTCATAATAGGATTAGAGTATGTAGGTGGAGCCACAAGCTGGTTGGTTTGAGTAGGGCAAAAATTTAATGGCATATTATATTGTTGTTGCATAGGTGGTGCCGATGAAATAGGTAAAATTGGACTAGGGTTTTCAGACATATCAATAGTACCACTAGATGATGGAGGCATATTTTTCTAAGCATTAGCACTAGCCACAAAAGAATTATATGCCATCACATTACCCTTACTAACAAGGCTTTCAATCACAGCCACTTGCTCTGAAGAAAAAACTTTACTCACAGTGATTACATCTTATTCGTCGATGAGGGGAGGAAGATTGACGTTTCCAACCGGAGTGATGTTGCCTTGACGGTCCTTCTTGAAACTTGAAAGAAACGCTTCCAAATCCTCCTCCTCACGCTTCTTCTTGAGTGCCTCAAAATCCTCTTCACGCTGCTTCTTGCGTGCTTCGTAGGCTTGGCGATGTTCATCCGATAGTTCATCAAGACCGGGCTTAATGATGTTATCGGCGTCAACTTCTGAGGGCTTGGGGAGATTAGACATGGTTGATGATGATTCTTGATCTTTCGTCCCCAGTGGAGTCGTCAAAAAGTGTGTTCGCAAATGAACACGTCACCGTGTACCTTCAACGCCGAGGGTGATGCACCGCAGCTCACGTCGAAGAAGACCCGTCCGGAAGCGCGGTACACAAGCAATCCGGCGGGTGCTTTTCAGGACCCGAAACCTCACGCGCCCGGGAGGGACCCCGCCTGGACGTGCGGCGGCTATGGGCTGCCCTAGGTCGGTTCTCCCGCCCCTAGAGCCTCGAGGATCGCCGCCCTGCAATGAAGAACGAACGAAGAACGAGAGAGAAAGAACAAGGGAGAGATGTAAAACTAGGGTAAAACGTAGATGCGTTTTGCGATTGTGTATTGTTGTTCAATCGGCCATCACCCCTTGGGTATATAAGAGGCGGCTGGACTTCCCGTGCAAGGAAAAGGTTTGGATTTACGCCCAAAACCCTAGTCAAATTCGGTTTGGTTTTGTCCGAACTTTCCAAAACTATTCGGTTTAAACTGGTTGTACCTTGCAGATCCTTTTTGTGGTGGTAAACGATCTCGGATAGAAACAAGTCCAAAAGCAATCTTGACTGTTTCGACGAGACGCACAACTTTCACGTTGAACGTTTTTTCATAAGAGGTCATCTCGAGGGTCAAATCGCTCGCGCAAAATAGCTAATTATTCACGCAACTCATCAGACATACCCACATATGTGTCTGGTTCCGGGCGTCATATTTTGCTCACTGGAGGGTCGCGTTGTGCGGCCTCTAACTTTTGCATACGACTTCGGATTGGGACGATTTTTATATTAAAATCAATCGTTTCGACGAGACGGAGACAATCTGTGTAGAAACTTTTCCCATATGAGACCATCTTGGGGGCGTAATCCGCCGAATAGTGTTCTGAATACAAAATCTGCGTACTTCGAACACAACTTCGGCCTTAGAGATGAGATCGGATGACTATGGCCCAAATATCAAAGTTTTTCCTTTTGATGATACAGAACTTTCTCACTTTGAACACTTCTCCATTTGAGGCCATCTTAATTAAGTTCTTCGCCGTGCCAAAATCTGATGTCAACACAAGCCCCACAGGCGCCAACTGCCCAGCCGATGTCGCGCCCACCGGGACAACCGCTCGCGGGAGGTAGCATCAATCCCGGCCGGCACCCCCATCAACATGCGGGCTATACCACGGGCTCTATTGTCGTGGTTGTATTAGTGTTTGAAAAGAAGTTTAAATTTTTAACTAAGAGGAACATACCAAAACAAGAAATTTTTAGTATGGTGATTTTTCAACTCAAACTTCAAGCTTTTGAGGACCAACACCTTGTACTTAAACCAAAACTTATAACTCGAAAATTGAAGATTTTCTCTCACGATATGATTTCAGCACTCGAAACACTCAAAAAGAAACTTCACCTTCGATGAGCTGGGATGGACTACACAAAGGGTGGGTGGGTGCGGGCGGAGCATTTCCTATTTGGCGTTTATGAGCCGAATAATTCAAAAATGATACGCCCCACACACCGATTTTTTTTATATAGGCCGGCCCATAAGCTTCCCGAGCTTGGTTTTTCGGAAGCGCTTCCAGCCCATAATTTTTTCCTACGTGCTACGGTTTGGAAAGATTCTACAAGCTTCCCACTCAGTTATTATTGTTTTCTATTGGTTATACTAGTTTTTTGTGTTTTTTTCTTTTTCTTCTTATTTTTTATTTTTTTTGCTTTCACTTTTTAAAATTCTTTGATGTTTCTTAAATACTTCCTTCTTTCCGGTTTATATGACTTATCTCAAAATTTTAGTTTTTTCATTTTATAAGGCTCAATTTGGTTGTTCCTCATTACAAGTTCAGATTCTACGATGCATTAAATCATTGCATGCAAGTATTAAAAGAAAATTGATCAACGCATGTACTTTATGCATGCATGCATTGCAATTAATGCATTGGTAAATATAAGTTTTTGAGGAAAAAGAGCATTAATTGGGTGCTTTTGCAAACTACAAAAAGTATTCCACCACTCACCATCTATCCTGGTTGGTGATATTTTTGAATTGAGTCCTATAAACCGGAAATGAGGGAGTATGTGTCTTTCTCCAAATTCGTGAATTTACAAAAAAAAAATTCAAAATTGCCAAAAATTTCCAAGTCATGAACATTTTCAAATCCGTGGAGTTTTTTCACATTAAAAAATGTTTCAAATTCGTGAACTTGTTCAAACTCATGAACTTTTTCCAAAAAAACTTCAAATTCATGAACTTTTTTCAATACCCGAGAATGCTTTTTGGAATTCGGGTTGATTACAATTTAATTTAGGATTTTTTTAAATTTATAAAAGTCTGATTTTTATTTTTTACCTGAGAAAGGAGAGTCGGAACTGCGAACGTCGAGCGAAAGAAAAATGAACGAACAGGCGAGCCAGCGAACTTAGACCAGCAGAGCGGGGGCGATTTTCTATTTGATCGGCCCATTCGAACGAGCTCCTCATATGCGCTATAGCGACAATATTGCGCTTAAGGCGTGTAGAAGGGGTGCGACTATGTCTCGATTTATACTATGAGACAATAGCTCGGCTCGCCTAGAGAGGAGCTGGTAGCCACCGAGTAGCCATGTGCGCCTGTCATGCTGATGTCATGCAACATGTTATTATTATTTTTATTTTTCTTTTAATTTATATTTTGAAAAATTCTAAATACATATATTTCAAAACTTAATTTGTTTAAAGTTTTGAAAATGCTCTTCACGCATTTAAAAATGTGCATGTGGTGTAAATATAATTCTCTACCATTATAAAATGTACGTAATAGTGAATTTTTTTTACACATTTCAAAAAAAGGTTCATGAAAGTTTCATTTTTTAACAATTAAACAACATTTTTCATGTAATTCGAACAAATGTTCTGTACCATTAAAAAGTTATGTATGTGATATTTTTTTTAAACAAATCACCTGTTTCAAAACATTATCATGACTTTTAATAAAATAATACAATGTAAAACAATTTTCACATTTTAAAAAAATCCGTACCAATGTGAAAAATGTACCTAACATTTAAAAATTAAGTTTGGCACATTTTAAAAATATGAATGAAATTTAAAAAAAATGTGCACGTAGTTTTAGAAAAATATTGCGTACCATTCAGAAAAATAACGTGTATTTTAAAAGTTTTTGACATTTATTCTAAAATTGTTCCAAACATGTATTTAAAAGATATTAATAATTTATATAAAAATGTTTAACGTGTATAAATAATGTTACACGTGTACACTATGTACGGCTTGTATTAAAGAATTGTGTACATCCGTTTCAAAAGAAAAATGAACAATATTAAAATAATAAATAAATGAAGAAAAAAGTGAAGAATCGATAATGAACCGTAGAGAACAAAAAAAGCAACAACAAAAACAATAAAAACTAAAAATACAAAGGAAAAATAGATAAACCAAACACGTATAAGAAAACAAGCAGAAAAAATCAAGGCGCAAAAAATAAAAATGTTGGTACCTGCGTCAGCAGCACAAGCCATTCATAGGAACGCTGAAGGCGAGACAGAGTTCTGTCTTCGAGTAAGCGATAAGTAGCCTTCGCACTATAGGGGAGAGTTCCCGACGGCAGACGCGGGGGGGAGGGTGACTATGTCTCGCTGAAGGGCGAGCGAGCTGGGCGGCCCACTTGAGCGTGAGACCACAACCTATTTTCCAATTTTTTACATCCTTAATTTTACATTTTTCTTTTATTTTTGGACTTTTTAATAATTTAAAATATTCTATATATATTATAAAAAACACTCTTCAAAAAACATATATAATGTTGAGAAAGTATTTAAAACATTTGAACAACTATTCGAAAAATGCTCAATAAGTATTTGAAAAAAATGTTATCATGTATAAAAAAATGTTAAAAAAGTATTTGAAAAATGTAGAACAATTATTCAAAAAATGAAGAACAAGTATTTAAAAAAATGTTGAACATCTATTTGAAAGAAATGTTGATCATGTATGTTAAAATGTTGAACAAGTATTTTAAAATATTGGAAAAATATTTTGAAAAATGTTGAATACAAATTTGAAAAAATATTG